>NW_007260370.1:301785-437781 GCF_000164805.1 Carlito syrichta
AGGGTACATCGCAATGCACTGGCTACCAGGTCTACTTATTCAGCTAGAAGCCCAAATTCACCGTCCTGAAACTTACTTATGTAGAAAATCCTCATTTACTTGCCACAACTCTAAAATGAAATAAAATAAAATAAAATAAAAATAATATGGTCTTTGAGCGCTTTAGTACAGATAACTTGAACTATGGCATATGGCCATCAGGATCAGAGCACGGATGTATTTAAGGTTCTGTGTTTTGTGGTTCTTACTTTAATATAGAAGGAAAGACTCAGTTCATAGATGCAAAGAAAAGTGGTGACTGACTAACTTCCAACATGCCCCATAGCTCACAGCTGTAGGCTGAAGTTTGGATTTGATTACTTTTTCAGAATTATTTAAATGGCTCTATGGTACTTGCTGCCGACTTGCTTTCCATTCTTTTATAAAACATTTAATCATTTCCAGATGTTGTGTCTGAGTGACTGGGAAAAGGAGGGAGACCAAGTGCACTCAAGCACAGCAGTTTGTTTTAGCTCAAACCCAGAATAAGCCAGGTCTAGCTTCCTGTACTACTCAAAGACTCTCCCTAACAGGCATACTAAATAAGAAACCAAAAGAAACAAGAAGCGCTCACTTTCCAGACTAAACAACCACTTCCTTAAAAACATTTACCCAACTTAGTAACCTCTCTCTCAGAGAAATTGTCAGTAATTTTCAGCTATTTGAATCAGCTTAAGGATATTGCTTGACATTATCTCTTATTATTTTTAATCCATTTAACCTTCTTTCTCTTTTTCTATATTTGCTTTATTTTGGTTTTTCATTTTAGTATTTTATCTTATTTTTAACTCCTTTAATGAAGAATTGCTGTATAGGGCACAATCTCCAAATAAGGTCTGTATGTTCTTCTTCCCAGTTCCTCTCAGTCAGTTCCACAGAGATTCTTTTAGATTCCAGAATAAATCTTCTAATTTCATCCTGAATGATTCTGTTGACCTTAAAGAGGTTTCCATGGGAAAGATTCTCATTCTCAAATCCAAGTCACTGTTCCTGCAAAGCCCCAATACAGAGTAAGCCCAGCCACTAGAGCCTGAAAGTTATTAGGAGGAGCTAAATTAGTTCTATGGAGGACTAAAAAATATATTTGTGCTACAGTATATTTTATCTTGCTATAACAGAATACTGGAAACTGGGTAATTTATAATAAAAAAAATTATTGACTCACAGTTCTAGAGACTGGGAAGTTCAATATCAATGTGCCAGCATCTGGCTAGGGCATTCTTGCTGCATCATCACATGCCAGAAAGGCAAAGAGTGGGTGAGGGAGAGTGAGCAAGAGGGAATGAACCTACTCCCCCAACAAGGCATCCACTCCCCCTATAATGACATCAATCCACTCATGAGTACAGAACTCTCATGACTTAAATACTTCTTTTTTTTTTGAATTGGAGTTTCACTCTGTCACCCAGACTGGAGTGCAGTGGCCGCTCCCGGCCCCTGCAGCCTGGACCTGCTGGGGCTCCGGTGATCCTTCCACCTCAGTCTTCCAAATAGCTGAAATTACAAGCACACGCTACCATGCCTGGCTAGTTTTTTGATTTACTGTATAGATGAGGTCTCACCAAGTTGCCCAGGCAGGTCTCGAACCCGTGGGCTCAGGCAATCCACTCACCTCAGCCTCCCAAGGCGCGGGATTATAGGCTGAGCCACCGAGCCCGGCGACTTAAATATTTCTTAAAGCTTCCACCTCCCAATACTGTCACAATGGCAATTAATTTCAACATGAGTTTTGACTGGGGTAATCATTCAAGCCACAGCAGAGTGAGAGAATAAGCACAGGCCCACAGAGAGCTTGAAGACTATATTGATTACAGAGCCACAATTTAATAGCAAAGGAATGTGATTTTCCTTAGATATGATGGAATGAAAAACATGTTGAAAATCATTGCTGTGAATATTTACAGTAGCAAAAACATGGAACCAACAACAGATGCCCATTGAAAGTGGACTAGCTAAAGAAAACATTTGCACAATGGAATACTATCCAGTTGCAAAGAAGAACAAAATCATAGCCCTCAAAACAAAATGGATGAAGCTGGAGACCTTCATACTAAGTGAATGATCACAGAAACAAAGAACTGAATACTGTGTGTTCTCACTTATAAACAGGTCCTTATCACTGGTCAAATGAGCACAAGGATGGGATCAGCAGACACTGGACACTGCTATAGGAGAAAGGGAGGAAGAAGGAATGGGTACTAGGTCCACTCTTAGGAGGGGGGGAGAGCCTGCTAGAAGCTTAGACTTCACCAGAATGAAACTTTGCTTATGTAGTAAATTTTCACTTGTGCCCCACAACTCTTAAATAGAAGGGGAAAAAAATACAAATCTTCATTGTGGAAGTTGGGGGATTTTTGAGAAGATTTTAAGAAAGACTAGCCCGGCTAGATTTGTATAGGAGGCACTAGATCACTTGGCTGTGATATACAAGATGGCCTAAAAATAAAAGTGAGAAATTAGAAAGCTATTGTAATCACCCAGGTGAGCTGTCCAAAGCAAAGCAGAAGCTTTGGGCCACCGAGAGCCAAGGAGATAAGGAGTGGATGCTAGGGATATTTAGAAAGTAGCCTGTAAGGTAGAAATCAGGAACTCAATGCTACAATAAAGATTCCTATGGCTCTCAGAAAATGCTTTTCTCATAAGCCAAGAGAGAGACTGTAGTCCCAGTCTGAACTAACCTAGTTATTAAAGGAATACACTTTCTGCAAGATAAATCCTTGGTTTAGGAAGGAGCACTGCAAGAACTCAGAAACCTGATCCAGTTAAATTTGTCAATTACAAATATTCTTTACAACTCATGATTCTACTGTATCAGAAGAGATTAAAATCCTGGTGTCCTGGAAGCCACTAACTCAGAGTATTATTCTGAGGAGGCAGAAAAAAAGAGTATATATGAAAGTGAGATGAGGGGTGGGGGCGGGCATACCTTTAGGGAAAAAAATACATTTTGGGGGAGAAAAATCTGCTTTCAGAAGTAATTTTTACTTTTTCTGGCAGAAAGTTATCCAAGAGGTGGTGAATTCTCTGAGGAACATCTTTAAAAACTCATACTCAAAGGCACATAGCTGAGATCCTTCTTTTACAGATTCTTTTCTTCCGTGGGGTCAAAAGTTTGCTAAATTTCACAGCATCCACAACTTTTGAGATCTTAAAATATACGACAGAAATGTATACAATAGAAAACACTGACTCGATCTTCTCCTCCCATTTATTTATACTTTGTTTTAAACAAAGAATACTCATGAATTCTTTTAAGTCAGACCCTTGTGTCTTGTTTCATGAGTATGTGCCTGAGCAGCGGACAGCCCAGATTTTGCTGTGAACAGCAGGGCCTCAAAACTTGGCACATCTGTGATGATTCAACATTGCTACCTTTCGTTAGTTATTGACAAATTAGGCAGGAGGAAGAAGGCTTGAATTAAATCTCTGCAGACACTGGACACTGCTATAGGAGTGTAAGTGTCCATTGTACAAGAAGCTCTGAAGTCTATCCAGCAATTCCAGGGGTCCTCGAGCCTGGCTATGCATCAGAGATCTACTTAAAAATTAGATGCAGCAGGTCTGGTCGGGAGTCAGATATCTGAATTAAAACAAAAAACAAAAAACTACTGCTCTAACAAATGAATGTGCTAATTATTTTATCCTGCTAAGGAGATAAGCCCATGCTTAGTTCTCAGCATCTATCATCGATCACACATGACATTTATCATAAATCCTACATGATTTGACAAGTGTGTCATGGACCAGAGAAAAAGCTTAAGTAATTTCCCTGGGGTTATGAATATGCGAACGTCAAAGCCAAAAGGAGAATTCACAGTCTCTGAATTTCTATCCTGTTTTATGAGTAAGATCTGCTGTCAGCCTTCATCCCATCCTGATATAGTCAAGTGGAATGAGGGCAAAAGGAAAACAATGAGCCCCAGGGATGTTCGTGTGTTTGAGTATTCTTTGGTAAGTTTGAGGATGCTGGTTTCGAATCCTGAGTGTGATGAGAGTGCTTTTTAAATTTGAAGTTATATTGCAAATAATGAAACTCAGAATTAAAAATAATTACAGAATAAATAAGAAGTCTAAAATCTAAAGAGACACCAAAGCTTGGTGATAAAGCAAGAAAGACAACAAAGAAGTGCACAACCTAAGTCTAACGGTAGGGCACAACTACCAGCCCAGGAACAAAATGGCAATATTTGCATCAAACAGAATGATGTAAAGGAAGTTATGTAAACCCAATTCAATTGGAAAGAAGGAATTACCATATTCTCTCTACTACTAATATGAATAACTAATGTGCTAACCTCTTGACTGTTGTATATACAATTACATAAATATGTATATATATATACATATATATACACATACATATATGTTGTATATATATACATACATACACAGAATCTGAATTGAACTATGTGGGTAAGATTAGTGCACAACTATTTTAAATTTCTTTAATTATGAAACAAAATTAAAATTATAAAAGTGCATTTGAAGTCAATAGGGAGGTACAGAAGGGCAGAGCTGACCCTTTGGTTTGAAGGTTTAGAGGTCTAGACTCCGGACCAAAGAGTTGAAGTCCCAGACATGAGAACCAGGAAGGATCTGAACGGCAAGTGGGAAAAAGACATCTGATCCAGAGTGAAGTCTTTGCCTCTGGGGACTGGCAACTGTCAAGGAAATCACAAGAGATTTCCTGGGGCAATGGCAAAGTGAGATACTCCAGGACAATCACCTGACTGCACCTTGAAGTCTCTGAGCTCCAATCTTCTTCACTCCTAGTAAACCAAAGAGGAGGGCAGGACTTGCCCTGGAAGCCCTGGAAGCCACAGCCTCCCTTGGGGGACAGGGAAACAACTGCCCAGGCATGGCCTGCAGGGGTGGGGGAGGGTTAACGAAGGACTGGAAGAGGGTTAAGCTCTGGAGATAAGAGGCCTCCAAACTGATGGCCAAGAAGCAAGGAAATCTGTTGGGGAGTGGAGATGGGAGAGACAGGTCTATAAAAGTAAAGGCATCTGAGTTGGCTTTGGAAGAGGAGAAGAATTGGGAAAGTGCAGTGTGTTGAGGGAAGTGAGGGGGGTCAGGGATGCTCGATGTTGGGTGCACTGGAGGGAGAAGTTGGGGTTTTGTTATGACATAACTGCATGCCTTTTTTTTGAGTTGGAGTCTCAGTCTGTCGCCCAGACTGGAGTGCAGTGGCCGCTCCCGGCCACCGCAGCCTCGATCCGCTGGGCTCCAGTGATCCTTCCGCCTCAGCCTTCCAAGTAGCTGGAACTACAGGCGCCCGCTACCATGCCCAGCTAATTTTTTGATTTATTGTAGAGATGAGGGCTCTCCAAGTTGCCCAGGTGGGTCTCGAACCCGCAGGTTCAGGCAATCCACTCGCCTCAACCTCCCAAAGCGCGGAATTACAGGCTGAGCCACTGAGCCTGGTTGACTGCATGCCTTTTAATGCTGTTCTAGGCATGGTGGACCAAATGTAAGTAACAAAAAGCTTACACTGTGAGGAATCATCTTTAATGTCAAAGAGTTTTGCTTTCTTTATAAAGACTCATTATGAGGCTTCATGTGTGGTTTGAGCCCCACTGAGAGCCCAAGCTCCGTTCATCCTCAGATTCAAACGCACTTAGTTCCGTTTGAAAAGTGAGTGGGGCAGCTCTTTCAGTTCTATTAGGAAGAGAGACCAAGGTTCCTTGTAAGAAAGAATGCATCCTAAGTGAAGAATCAGTCACAGTGTGGAAATTCAGGGTTGAGGATCATGGTACACAATATTCTGCCATTTGGAGCTTACCTTGGGTTCATCTCTGGCTTCCAGGGAAAATGTCTGAAGTATGGAAATGAGCTGATTGGAATGATGGCTGAGGGTGGTTTTATCCAAGCTTCTGAGCAGTGCTGAGTCCCAGGGGCCAGCAACAGATGGCAGGTCTGGCCCAGGTAGCACTGGGAATTCTGACAGTTCTGTAGCTCCTGATGTCTTCATGATGGCTTCCTGAGCCCTGCCTGACAGCCTCAGCGATAAACATCCCCAAAGGGACTGGAGGGGGTTCTGCTGTGCCTGAGAGTTTATGCATACATGGACATCCCAGAAAGCTCCTAAATAGACTCATTTGACTTTTGAAAAGGGAAGTTAGAAGTCCTGCAACCACGGGAGGAAAACATACACACACAGAGATGGAATGTTTTTTCTCATCCAGGTGTTCACCAGAGCAGCCAGGACCTGCTATCTTGGATGACTTGTGTTGAACAGGTGCTGCAGGAAGCAGAAGAAGGCGGTGAAGAACCAAAGTGAGCAGGTGTTATGAAGCAGCTTTGAAGAATAAGCAGAAATTTGGATTCAAGGATGGTATTAATACAAAGGGGCATACTCAAAGCAAGAAAGGCCTCACCCAGTGTTTCTCAAATTGTGGTCCCTGGACCAGCAGCAGAAGCACCACCTGGGAGTTTGTTAAAAATGCAGATTATTGTATCCTACCCCAATTCTACTAAATTTGAAACTTGGGGTCGGAGCCTGCAGTCTTTGTTTTAATAAGTCTTCTGTGTGATCCTAATATAGACTAAATTTTGAGAACCCTTTGCCTAACCTAAGGCTCTTATTCCCAAATACAGTATTCACCTGTGATTTGACCTATTAGAATCACCTGCAGATTTTTAAAGGTAGATTCCAAACCACACCACAGAGCAACTATAGCTCTGAATGTTAGAGCTAAGAACTTTAGATTTTTTAAAAATTCCACACGTGATTTTGTTATGAGTTAAAGTTTAGAGATTATTATTTTCCTAAGACATAGAGACCAAAATGAATTGAAGCATTCAGACCTGATTATAGGAGAAAACATTTGGTAAATTTTGGAGGTTGTATAGTCCTGGACTAAGAATATGAATTTAGGAATCTGACAGACTTGGGATAAATTCCCAGAATTACTTGGAAATTAAGCATCCTTTTCTGTTAGAGGAAATAAAAATAGCCCTACCTCAAATTATTGTTATACAGGGTAACTGAGATAATGTATATAAAGCCCTTAACACAGTGCTTGTCATGATGTAATGTGAACTTTTAATATAGTAATATTCATTATTTGAAATGTGACTGAATATTAGGGCGGGGTTGAATTAAGAAAGACCTTGAAAACTGGGTGGAGGTTGTCTTAGGATTACTCAGAGAAACAGAACTAATAGGATATTACTGTAAACAGAGGGTGCCAAAAAATGTGTATACATTTTAAGAAAGAAAAAAACTGTATTAAAATTGTAGATGAGTACAAGTAATGTTTACTTCGGCAATGACAAGAGGTGCTCAGAGTGGTTACCATTAGTATCCAGGCACTTCTGATTGTGGCGAACTAAAAGTAACACATAGATTACATCTCTTAAAATGTGTATTTTTTTTTTGGCACCACCGGTATATTTAATTTATTATAAAGATTGGCCACTGGATTATAGAAGTTAAGAAGTCCCAAGATCTGCAGTCAGTAAACTGGAGACCCAGGGAAGCTGGTGTCGTAGTTCTAGTCCTCGTCTGAAGACCTGAGAACCAGAAGAGCTGATGCAGTAAGTTCCAGCTTCAGGGCAGGGGACGATTCATGTCAGGCATGATATTCCCTTTTACTTAGCTTTTTTGTTCTATTTAGGTCTTCAGTTGATTGGATAAGACCCAATCTGCTTTACTCAGTCTACCAATTCAATGGATATCTTATTCGGAAATACCCTCACAGACACATGCAGAATAATAGTTGACCAAGTATCTCTGCACACCCCCCCCCATGACCCAGTAAAATCAATACACAAAATTACCATCACAGGGGTACACGGCCTGAGCCACTGGATAGTTTTAGCAGATGAGTGCTATATAGAAACCTGTATCAAGAAAGATGTTGAATTGGTTACAAACAAAACAAGATAAAAAACTCAGAAGTTAGCTGGAATGCAAGTATACTTTATATTCATTTAGAAACACACTGTTAATTATAAAATAAATCATGCATTTCAGTGGGCAGAGGCAGATGTGAATTCCCATATTTGACAAGATTTCTATTGGACCATAGTCCTAATAGGGGCAAAGTACAGTTTGTGCATTTTGCCCTTTTGGCAGCTCCATTAGAAAGAAGCCCATCCATCAGCAGCAGGAATGCAGGAGTCAGCAGAACCACGTCTCAGCTGAGAGATCTGAGGGCTTGACAGGTGATAATAGATGTAAGAATCATGAAGAGGCACAGTCAGACACTAAAATGCATCTAATAAAGGAAATATTTTTAGAGGAATATATGTCATCCCTAAAGATAGATGAAGCTTGTGTACTTTCAAGGAAGGAGGATTATAGCAACATTTGTCTTCATTTGTTATCTAGACCTTGTGAAATACTTTTCATTATCATTTAGCAATAAAAAATAGTTTGGGTGCCTTTTTGTGCATTCAACAAAAGTAATATTCAGCTTTATTGGGATGGATAGAGAATTTAAGAATTCTTTTCTCCCCCAAAAGAATTACAAACATTTAAACATTTTCTAAATTGAGCTTATTTAAAAGAAAAATTGAGATTTAAAAAATATATAAATAGTAGAAGTAAAGTACTAGAAAAGATCATCGAATAATCCTCTTATTTTATAGCTAGAGAAATTAAGTCCATGGGTGCTCACTTGAAATGGCCACAGTCACCCAGCAAGACAGTGGCTTAGACAATACTTTGGTCTCTGATTCTCACTCTGTTTCTCTTCCCACTGTATCCTTAATAAGACTCTTGGCATCTAGCAAGAATGCTTATGTGCCAGACATAGCTCAGATGTTTTCACCCCCATTTTCTCATTTAGTCTTCATGATGATCCTGAAATAAGTATGGCTCGGATTTTCCCTGTCCTTTTATAAATGAGCCAACAGAGCCTCTGAGAGAGCAATGATTTGCCCATGGGCACCCATAGCTGGAACGCCATACGCACAGCTAGAATCAGCCTTAATTCTTGCCTCTGGACTCTAGCTCTAGTCAACGTTTAGTTACTTTCCAAGACAAGAAAAAAAAGTAATAATAAGGTTGCCCTGCAGGACAAATTTATTTCTACTTTAGTGTCGTCTTAATGGTAACATGAAACTGATTATTTTCAATAAGAGCTGAATAAAGTCTAATTTTTGCATGATCAGTGGTAGTTTTTAGATATGTGAACTGAGTAATTAGAGTGACAAAAATGTTGACAGTACACTAATACAAATAAACCACATGGACAGCCTGGTTAAGTTTTTTCATTGATCCCTGAGAAATCAAAAGATCCATTACTCCTTTCTCATGGACCTGAAGTGATAATGATGGTGATTGGTAGAGATACTTGAAATATAAAGGAAATTATCAAGTTTATTTTAGTTATATGGCTCTTCTCCCTTGACTTTTGTTCATTTTAATTTTATTTAGTTTTTTAAAATCACAAAGTGAGATAATATAAAGAATAACCATGCCTTATATGGAGTATAATCTTCCATACTCTTCTCTGTGTTCATATAGATATGAACACATGTAGGTATTTTGTTTTTTTACCCAAGTAGAATCATACTATGTTCATCACTCTATAATTTTCTTTTCTTTCTTTTTTTTTTTTGAGTTGGAGTCTCACTCTGTCGCCCAGACTGGAGTGCAGCCACTCCCGGCCACCGCAGCCTCGACCTGCTGGGCTCTGGTGATCCTTCCGCCTCAGCCTTCCAAGTAGCCAGAATTACAGGCATGCGTTACCACGCCCGGCTGATTTTTTGAGTTATTGTAGAGATGAGATCTTGCTGCCCAGGCGGCTCTCGAACCCGCGGGCTCAGGCAATCCGCTCACCTCAGCTAATTTTCTTTTTTTATGGACATTCTTACAAGTTGATATTAGACATAGACCTCTTTTTCAGGCTAATTTCTTTGTAAAAACATGTATTCTGTAGCACTGGAATATTATCTTGTGTCTGTGTGTATGTATGTGTGTGCATGCTTTTAAAGTTCTTTTTCCCCTATTTTTGTCCCCCTGCTTTTTCATCTTTTATTCCAAACACAAGGCCTCCCAAGCTGTGTTAGCAAACTACTGAGTCTCTTTTTGCTTTTATTCCATTCATGTCTATGTATACATACTGACATACTGTACTACATCAGATCTGAAATGTCATTTTTTTTCACATTTTAACATCTCTGAAATTCTGAGATTGTACAGTCCAAGACTTAGTGAAAGACAGTGTCCATATGTACGTTAGGGGGCTTTTTGTTTTATTCTTTGCTTGCAAAAACAAGACCATGTTTTACTTACCTTTCTGCATTTTATTTTCTCATTTACTACGTGGAAATCTCTCAAAGACAACTGATATTACTCTGGTTCTTTTTTGGGGGACATGTATTATATTCAATATTCTTCTGTCTTTTTTCTAGGTTATTTTCTTTGTTCTGCAATGAAAATGCTGCAATAAACATTCTTGTTCATATAGCCTATATACTGGTACTTTTATTTCCCCGGGATAGATTCCAAGGAGCAATATTTCTGTTTTGAAGGGTGTTATACTTTTTGTTTTAATAATATTACCACTTTTCATAATGGTTGTAGCAAGTCACTCTAGTTCTGGTGATTCATTGCTACACAACAAACTATCCTAAAACTTAGTAGCTAAAAACAGCAAGAAGACTTTATTAATGAATCTGCAATTGGAACATAATTCAGTGGGGGGTAGTTTGGTTTGGGCTCCACGTGGTGTCTGGGTCCACAGCTGGGATAGCATGGATGACTGGGGCTCAGTTGCAGACAGTTCTCTCTGTCCATGTAGTCTCAGGACCTCCAGGTTATCTCTAAAACAGAGTTCTCTCCAACATGCCAGGCCCAGAGCTCAGGTAGAAGCTGCAAGTCTTGACAATCCCAGGCAGTCACTTCCTCCATTTTCCATTTGCCAAGCTGGTCACTGAAGGATGGTGCAGATTTGAGGGGAGGAGGAGCAGATCGATCACAAAACCCACTGGAAATGAACAGAGAGAGTATTTGTTTCCTGAATCTTTCTCAGCCTGGATCACTCTTGAAAACTCTTTTAAAGTGCTATCAACTTAACAGGTAAAAATTGACAATTTATTGTTACTTTGTATATTTCCCTGAGTGCAGGGGAAGAGGAACATCTTCCTATAAGGTTATTGGCTACCTGAATCACTTCTTCTATGAAACCCCTATTCAGATTTTGCTTGTTTTGAGTTATACATCATTTTCGTCTGTATTAGTAGAAGTTTTTTTTTCTTTCTTTCTTTAAGACAGAGTCTCACTCTGTCACCCAGGCTGAAGTGCAGTGGCACACTTACGACCACCGCAGCCTTGGCCGGCTGGGCTCAGGCTATCCTTACACTCCAGCCTTTCAAGTAGCTGGAACCACAAATGTGTGCCACCATATCCAGCTAATTTTTTGATTTATTGTAGAGACAAGATCTCACCAAGCTACCCAGGCTGATCTCAAACCCCCGGGCTCAGGCAATCCTCTTGTATCTGCCTCCTGAAGTGCTGGGATTACAGGCATGAGCCACCATGACTGACTTAGCTGTGCTTCTTCTTCTTTTTTTAACATAAAACTTTTATTTTAAAATAATTGAAGATTCATATGCAGTTGTAAGAAATAATACAGAGAGATCTCATGTACTCTTTACCTAGTTTCTCCAATGATGACAGTGTCTTTGGAAGACAGACTATACTGGTTCAGTTCCCGCCAGGGGCTTTAGCTCACAATATAGGGCCACTGAGAGGCACTCTCTCCTGACAGAGGAGCCATCTCCCTGACACAAACAAAGCTGTGATGCACATATACAGACACCTGGCCTCCTGGAGCTCACAGTACAAGCCATGCAACTTCCCTAGGTTTTTGGGTTCCTTGAATATAATGAGGTGGAATGATCTCCCCGGTCCTTTCCATTTCTTGCATCCTGGATTCTAAGAAATCGTATGCTAAGTGATCACCTTTGTGCAATTTGAAATATTGCACTGAGTCTTTTAGAGGTCTACCCACAGAGCTCGGCATATTGATGTCTCTGAAAATTTTTGGTTAAAATTCAATTTGTTAATATAAATAACATTTTGAAGGCAGTGTTTTGTGACAGAAAGACCACAAGAGTTATAGCTCATATAGCTCTGTGTTTAAATATAAGTTCTGTCCCTTACCAGTTATGTAACTCCAACCATGTTATTCAGTCTCCTTCTGTAACTCTCAAGTCTTCTCATCCATTCATTTATTTATCTCTTGTGAAGTAGTTAAGATTATTTATTTATTTATTTGAGTTGGAGTCTCACTCGGTCGCCCACACTAGAGTGCAGTGGCCGCTCCCGGTCACCACAGCCTCGACCTGCTGGGCTCCGGTGATCCTTCTGCCTCAGCCTTCCAAGTAGCTGGAATTACAGGCATGCACTACCACGCCTGGCTGATTTTTTGGTTTATTGTAGAGATGAGGTCTCGCCACCCAGACGGGTCTCGAACCCTCAGTCTCAGGCAATCCACTCACCTCAGCCTTCCAAAGGCGCGGGATTACAGGCTGAGCCACCGAGCCCGGCAGTTAAGATTATTAAATGAGAACATTGGAAAGCAATGGAACACAATGAGGGTAAGTTTGCTTGCCTTCTCTGGAACATGAATGTCTAAAGAGACATTTGCTAAATATAGGATGGAAATAAAGAGCAAGTCACACAGAAGGAATAACTTGAGGGGGAAAAAAGATGCTAGATATTCTGAAATGAACCTGAAGGAGGGGAAGGTGGAGCTCTCAGGACTCCACCAGGACAGAGGTAGGAGGATGAGTAATAGGCCCAGAGAAGCATGAAGGAAGAGGCATTGAAGAGGTAATTGTGCAGAGGAAGCTAAACATACACATATATCTCAAACCCTGGCCATTCATTTGGGAGAGTGAAATTGAAGCAGGGTCCATACAAGATATTAAGGCTGGAGTGACCTATGCAAGAAAGGGAGATCTGATCAGGACACACGCTTAAGTTCAAAGTCAGAGTGACCACTGCGAGGGGGAAAGAATTGGGAGCAAGACTGAGAGCAAAACTCCAAGACAGGCCGGAAGATACAGGGTAGAAGTCAGCTGAGAGAAAGGTAAGTGGCCTTCAGGTGGGTTCAGCGGAATTCCTTTAATGAATTGAATGCATAATGTTGGATAAGCTTAAGTTAACAAACTCATAATTAGTCTGGGTGTGAGGATTAGAGCATGGCTTCTGGTTTAAAGAATGAAAAATTACCTTGATCACTATTGCTCTTGAATTTCACCCATCAGAACCCCATGATAGTTAAACCATCCTTACAGTTCTGGAGTTCAAAGAGGGAGTACAAAGCCTGTTGAATCTTTCCTCCCATCCTACAGTCATAATTCCTGAGGTAGAGCAAATCTAGAAAGCACCATGGCCCATGTGCTGTGCACTCTAGAGGACACACAACATGTTCAGTGGCAGTACCTTCTGAAGGAAGAGAGTTTTCCATTAGCCGTTGGGGAATTAACTCCTGGAACCAGGACAGTGACCTCCCAAGTGACCAGGTCTAGTGCCTACAAGAAACCCTGGGGTCTCCCAAGGAATACTTGGTGGGATGAGACATGCTATCACCATGCACTTTTAACAGAACTTTTTAAGGAGAAGATAACTAACCCACCCAAATGGCACGTCACTTCCCTTCTCCTGGACACCGTGGGAGGGAGCCACCATTGCCCCTCTCCATTTCATGTTTCAGAACCAAATGAAAACATCTGAACTTTTGTACTTTTGCTGTGATCGCTTCCAAATGAAGTGCAGGCCTCATGTGAAAGGGTTGGTTATGAAACTCTGGGGACGTGGATACCAGGAAAGAAAAGGAGTAGTTTCAGCAAAGAAGGGAAATATGTGCAAATAAAAGAAGGTGAGGGAGGTCAACGAGATGTGTAATTTGAAGGATGACTTTGTTCAAGCCCTAAGGACTGTGTGTGAACCTGTGCTTCAGGGTTACAGCTAGGAAGGAAAGGAGTCGCTGGTACCAAAAATTTTATGAGGATTTGCACAGGCATTTGGCCCCCATCTCAGCACTGGTACAGTGGAGGAAGCAAGAGAAGCAGCCCCCACTACACAGATCCCAGGGTGGCACCAGCATCCAGGCAAACTCAGAGGTCCCTGCCTAGCTCTATCCTTCGGAGGAGGCCTTCAGAGAAGGTTCTGGAGAGTTCTACAGGCCATCAAATTGATCTCAGTTGGAAGGAAAAAAATGAAGGGTGCTGTAAGGTGGTCACATGGCTTGTTTATGAGATGCCACTGCATGCTTCAAAAATTAATTGAGGAGAAAAAATAGATTGCACAGGGGCTGGAATTCTCAAAATAATGGTCAGAGGTGTTTCAGTGAATGGTTTGTATGTGCATGTGTTTTAATTTGTCTGTTTTGCTTTCATTTTCTTTTAGAACCCCGTTTATGTGGGCTGCACTAATGATACTACAATACTTGAAACATTTATTCATTGATCAAAATTCTTACTGAAAAGAAAGTAGTGGTGGGAAACTGCAAGGGGGGGCTTCACCTCATCAACAAGGGCACCTGCAAAATGTACATTCGTCTACCTACCCCTGAGTTGTACCCCACATCTTTAAAATAAAATTTTTTTAAAAAAATAAAGTTTAATCCTCGTGCAAAGTACTTAGCAATTTGCTTATTGCTGATGAACAGACATGCAACACATCTGACAGGAGAGCCATGAAAACAAAGTTGTTTTACTCTTTGACACTCACAAAAGCTACAGGCAGTGTTAGAATAAAAGATTCCTATGCTTTTATGTCAACCAAGATTTGTAAGGAAAATCAGTGTTTCGCCTCATTAGAGAAAATTGTAAAAGATATGATTTGGTTCATTTGGGTAGAATGAGGTGGGTGGAGAACAGCATTAACAGCTATGAGGGTTCTAGAGTCAAAAACCTTTACTAAACATTCTAAGCCTCAGTTTCCTTATTTGTGAAATGATGGAAATAGTTCTATTACTCTGCCTTATAGAGTTATTCTGAATGATTAATTGGAAATGTATATCTAAAGTGCTTACACAAGGCTTGACACAAATAAGTACTGCATAAATATTAACTGTTATACTTTAATTCCAAAGCCTTTAGGAGTTTCCAAGCTGCGCAGAAATGGGATGGATGAACTCTTTGGGTTGTGCTGGTTGAAGGTATATTGGACCCATTTATGTCTCCCGAACTTGGTGATTTCCATACTAAACATGATTGCAGTGACCAGAAAGAGTCTAACTTTATGTGTATGCTTATGAATGTATTGGTCTATAGTTTTCTATTCTTTTAAATGTCTTTGTCTCACTTTAGAATCAGAGTGCTAGCCTCATTAAATAAATTGGGAAGTGTTTCCTCTAGATAGTACTTTAGTGACATCCCATAAATTTTGATATGTATGTCTTCACTTATGTTTATTTCAAAATATTTACTAATTTCCCTAGAGGATTCCTCTTTGGTCCATAGATAATTTAGAAGTAGGCTGTTTTATTTCCAAAGCTTTGGAGAGTTTTCTGTTATTTTGCTGTTATTGATTTTTAATCTAATTATATTAGAATCAGGTAATACATTTTGTATAACTTCAATTCTTTCAAATTTGTTTTAAAATCAAGAATAGGGTCTATCTTGGTGAATGTTCCACGTGCTCTTAAGAAGAATGTACATTTTGCTGTTATTGAGTGAATGTTCTATAAATTTCAATTATATACAGGTTGTTGATGATGTTCAGTTCTTCTACATTGCTGATGATTTTCTATAAGTTCTACTTGTTACTGAAATAAGAAAGTTGAAACATGCAAAGATAATTGTAGATTTGTCTGTTTCTTCTTTAGGTTTTGCCAGTTTTTCTTTATGTAGTTTGATACTCTGTTGTTAGATGCATACTCATTTAGGATTGTAATGTCTTCTTGGAGCACTGAACTTTTTATTATTATGGAATATCCTTCTGACTTCTGTTGATTTTTTTGCTCTGGGGTTATTTTGTTTGATATTGATATAGCTACTCCAGTTCTCTTTTTGTTTATGTTCACCTATTCATTCTGTTCAGTGAGATTTCTTTTTTTCCCCAAGTTTCAAAGGTTTTGTTTTATTTTATTTTAAAGATGTGGGGTACAATTCAGGATTAGGTAAATAAATGGTCATCATACAGGTGAAATTTGGGTCTCCCACGGATCCTTCCTCACTTCACCTGATTTGGAATCAGGTATCCTTATTGATGTTATATGCGCCCCTCTTCCCCTGGCAGTGTCCCACTACTACTAATTCTTTTCTAGTATTATGATAAATGTTCAGGATCCACTTATGAGTGAGAACATGGTGGTATTCAGTTATTTGTTTCTGTAATAGATCACTGAGTATGATCGACTCTAAATCCACCCAAGTTTCTACAAAGCCCATAATTTTGTACTTCTTTATGGCTACATAATACACCATCATGTTTATGCACCACATTTTTTTTTATCCAGTCCAGTTTTAATGGGCAGCATGGTTGGTTCCATGTCTTTGCTGTTGTGAATAGTGCTGCAATAAACATGTGTGTGGAGGAATCTTTTTGTAGAATGATTTTAGTTTCTCTGGTTATATTTCCAGAAGATTGATTTTTAGATCTTTTAGGAATTGCCAAATTGTTTTCCACAGTGGTTTTACTAGTCCACACTCCCACCAACAGTGTAGAAGTGTTCCCTTTCCCCCACATCCTCTCCAATATCTGCTGTTTTTTGAATTATTGAGGATGACCATCCTGACTGGAATTAGGTAGTATCTCAGTGTGGTTTTGATTTGCATTTCTTTGATGATTAATGAGGATGAGAATTTTTTCATGTATCTGTTTGGCTGCTCATATGTTTTCTTTTGGGAAGTGTCTATTCATATCTTTTGCCCATTTTTTTAAATAGGGCTGATTGTTTTATTTATTTATTTTTTCTTTCAGCACATTAGAGTTCCTTGTAGATCCTAGATGTTAGGACTTTGTCAGATACACAGTTGACAAAAATTTTTTCCCATTCTGTGAGCTGTTTTCTCACTCTCTCAATGGTTTCTTTTGCTTTGCAGAAGTTTTTCGGTTTGAGGAGGTCCCATTTGTCTATCTTATCTCTTATGGCATGGGCACTTGGAGTTTTGATCAGGAATTTGTTGCCAGTTCCAAATTCTGTAAGGGTGTCTCCTGCATTTTCTAAGATTCTTATAGTTAGAGGTATTACATTTAAGTCTAATCAATTTAGAGTTGATTTTGTGTATGGTGATAGGTAGAGGCCCTGCTTCATTCTTCTGCATGTGATCAGTCAGATTTCCTAGCAATGTTTACTGAATAGGTTCTCCTTTCCTCAGTGGTAGTTGCTGGAGGCTTTGTTGAAGATGAGTTGGTTGAGAAATTGATGTTTTTCTTCTGAAATCTCTATCCTGTTCCACTGGTGTATGTGTCTGTTTTTGTACCAATACCAGGTTGTTTTTATTATTGTAGGCTTATAATAAAGTTTAAAGTCTGGAAGAGTGATACCTCCTGCTTTGTTTCTTTTGCTGAGAATTATTTTGGCTATTTGTGGTCATTTTTGTTTTTGTGTGAATTTCTGTATTGTCATTTCCAGGTCTGAGAAGAATGATGTTGGTAATGTAATGGGTACTGCATTGAATCTGTATATTGTCTTTGATAGGATGGATATCTTAACAATGTTGATTCTTCCAACCCATGAGCATGGAATATCTTCTCATTTGTTTGTGTCTTCTTTGATTTCCTTGAGCAGTACTTTGTAGTTTTCATTGTAAAGACCTTTCACTTCTCTGGTTAGGAAGATCCCAAGGTATTTCTTTTCTTTCTCTTTTTGTGACTATTGTGAATTGGATTGTACTTTTTAACTTAGTTCTCTGCATGTTTGCTGTTGGTGTATGAAAATGTGGCTGTCTTTTGCACATTGATTTTGTGCCCTGAGGCTTTGTCAAATGGTCACATCTCTGGTGAGATGGGGAAAGTTTTCTTGAAAAACCTCCTAGAATACTCGTTCCAAGGTATTCTCAATTTCCCTTTCTGCTTCTGTGTTACCAATCAGGCATTTGTTCAGCCTCTTGATATAATCGCACATCTTTTGGAGGTTTTGTTCTTTTTTTCTGAGTTTTCTTTCTACATTTTTAATACATAGAAATTCTATTCTTCCTTCTCCTTAGTTAATTCTGCTTTCCATGCTTGTCATCTTGTTATTTATTTCCTGGATGAAGTTTTTATGGCCAAAATCTCTGCTACAAGTTCTTTCAGTGTTGCATCTTGTCTTTTTTGAGTCTTATTCACTCTTTCTATCCATTCCCCAATCCCTGTTGTATTCTGGGGCCAATCATTGGTGATTTCCATTGTTTGGGCTCTGCAGTCTGATTTTTCTGGTGTTGCCTCTTTGGTACACTGGGAATTACTTGAGTTCTCCCATTGATTTTTTTTTCATGATTTGAGATAGATCTTTTTCTTTTCTCTTTAATTTCGTTATTCAGTGGCAGTGGGAGGAGCTTTCATTCTGTTGTTTTCTCAGCCCTTTATTCTTCCTTGATCAGGGGCTCTGAATTTGTTCTATTTTGAAACAGGGCTAGGGATGTGAAGCTTTGCTGTCTCTTGTAGTTTTGAGAGTCAAATAAAGTGAAGGGTGGGGAGTTTGATTCAGAAACTACTTGTAAGCCACAATGTTCACTGATTGGAGTATGGACTCCCTGAGACCCACTCCCCACCACCACTCTATATGACAATGCAATATGTTCATGTGTGTACACCCTGAGTTCAAGATAAAATAACAGCAATGAAGAGAACAGAGAAAAGTAGAATGAGATAGGACAAAAATAATTTTTAAAAATTTTTAGAAAAACACAACTCAAAGCAAACAGAAAAAAGCCATAGAACCCTCCAAAGAACAGGAAAACCAAACACACACACACACACACACACACACACACACACACACACACCACAACCCAAAAAACAAAAGAAGAAGAAAGTAGGGAATGCAAATTGATCCTCATACACACTAAACAAAAATGAAAGAACAAAAAAGGAGGAGGAATACAAATCAAATCCTCATACGTGCATACACACACACACACACACAAAACCAAAACAAAAGAAGAACCAAAAAAAACTGAAAAGAAAGAAATTAAAATTAAAAAAAAATTTCTGGACACTAAGCTCCCTCTTGTGGCAGGTTCTATCATTATTCCTCCTCCTCTCTTCGGAGGTCTTTCTGGTCCTTGTCACATCCTTTGTCCCCCAGTTGGGTCTGGGTAGGGGGTCGGCACCCGAAACTTCACACTTGCCCTGCCCCTCCAAAGTTTGTGCTTTTAAAGGAGATATTCCCTCTGGGTGGATCAACCCCAGTGTACTTAACTCACCAGTAACAGGGAGCGGGCCTGTTGCCCCATGGTGAGCACACCAGACCACTTCCCTGTCCAGTTTCCAAGATGGTGGCAGGGTGCTTATTTTGTCTTCTCCAGTGGGGCCCTTGCTGCCAGTGTCTGGCCTGGTGCTGCCGTGCTGGAGCAGAGCCAGGGGCTGGCAGTCACTCCTGGGAAGGATTTTCCCCAGGAAGGACCTTGTTGATTTTAGAAAATAGCACTCAGCTTCTGTGTCCTAGAAAATGCGAGGGACTAAGCAGAGCAGCTGTGGCACCAGCCACTTCACCAGGAAAGCCCTGGCCACTTGCTTCCGAGTCCTCCCTCTGTAAGCCACTCACATGCCCACTTACACACAGACATGTACGCAAATTCATCCATACAATCACTCATACAGATACTTGCACAGTCCAACTGGCTTTATCACCATTTCCCCAGCCTCCCCACATCTCTTATCAAGATTTCTGCTATTATACGTTTTTTGAGACAGAGTCGTACTCTACTGCCCAGGCTGGAATGCAGTGGTGTGACCATAGCTCACTGCAGCCTTGGACTCCTGGGCTAAAGCAAACCTCCCACTCAGTCTCCCAAGTAGCTGGGACTACAGGCAGGCAGCACAATGCCCAGCTATTTTTTTTTCTTTTGTAGAGACAGAGGTCTTGTTATTGCCCAGACTGGTCTCAGACTCTCATCTCAAGTGATTCTCTGTATTAGTCTTGCAAAGTGCTTGGGTTATGGGTGCGACATGCTATGCTATTGTATTTTTTAGTTCTGAAATTGTTATTTTATAATTCTTTATATCTTTTTTTTAGCTTTCTATCAATTTTAAGAATGTTCACGATTCCTTGTTGGAACATCTGTATAATAATTGCTTTTAAGTCTTTATTAATCCTAAATCTGTGTTACCTTGATATTGGTATATGTTGACTTTTCTTTTGAGATTTTTCCAGATATTTATATGCCATGTAATTTTGGTTTGTATTTTAGGCATTTTGAATATTATGAGATTTAAGACCTGTTAACAACCCTATGAACATGTTAATGCTTTGTTTTTAGTAGGCAATTGACCTGGTTTAGGTTTAGGCTACAAGTTCTAGACCACCTTCTGTGATCTGCAGTTCCAGTGTCAGTTAGCTATATGTATTTGCATATATCTTGTGTATGCACCTATTATTGTTCTTTCTGGGATCTGGGCAGTGGTTTACCTGTTAATTTCACTCTCACAGTTTTTAATATAATGATTATTATCATATTCGTGTATGTAAAACTCAGGAATGGGATGAGCACAGGTGTTTATAAGCAAATTTCTAGAACTGGTTTTCTGAGCTGTCTCCTTCTCTGATGTTGTCTGAATTCCTTGAGCTTCCTTATTTGGTCCTACAGCCAGAAAACTGGGACTTTATTTAATCTGCTCTCTCACCAACCTCTCTAGTTGCATCCACGTCAAGGTCAAGTGGTGAAAGGACAGAAATAGAGGGGAAAAAGTATTGGAGTTCTTTGACTGGAGAGGAAGATTTCCTCCCTTAATGAATTGGTTCAAGACATTTTTTTTCTTGTACTTTCTGGCACTGTCACCACAGGATTGCTTGAAGGCTTTGGCATAAAAGAACATATGGCAGAAAATAAGTTAGTTGTATCGGCACATTCTCTGGGCATTACAGGTTCCTTTTTCAATGCTTTATGCCAATACTGAGCATTGCTCCTAGATATCTCGCTGTCTTTATTTAAGTGCCAACTTCCAGGCTTTATGCTGTGTTTTTGCATTTGGATCAGGGGAAATAGTGCTAGAGTGATAGCACTTTAAATTCTATCCTTCTTCCATGAGCTGACCGCTCTTATTAACTTTTCATGGTTCTCATATAGTTGTTCCAGTCTGATGTTTCTACACTGACCATGCCTGAGTTGCCAAGCGTTACTTGCATTCTGGACCTCCTTTTTATTTGTATTTAATTGGAGAGACAAAGAGAAGTAGGCATAGTCCATTTTTACCCAGCACCAGAGCACACAGTTATCTATTAGAGCAATACAAAATAAGTAAATAAAATAAATTTTATATTTACCTTTCATTTTTATCATTAACAATGCTTCAATTTTTGTGTGGATATAAGTTTATGCTAGATAATATGTTTTTTTCCAATGTGAAAACATTAACATTTCGCTCTGTGCATTTATATAGGGAGGAACTTTTCGTTTTTGTTAATATAAACATTCTTTATTTTCCCTGCTGTTTTGAAGGGAATTTTTTTAAAAATCCTTTTTCTTTTTCAGTTTGGGTCATTTCTGTTTACCTATATTCAAACTCATTGAATTGTTTTCCTCAGCTGTGCTGTATCTATTAATGAGTATATTGAAGGCAGTTTCCGTCTGTGTTACTGTTTCATTTCTAGAATTTTTTTCTTTCTAACTATACTGAAATATAATTGGCAAATAGAAATTATTAATACTTAAGGTATACAATGTGATGTTTTCATATATGTAGACATTGTAAAATGATTACCACAATCAGTTAATTAACATTTCTGTCATGCCATTTTTATACGTGTGGTGAGAACATTTAAGATCGAATCTCTTCGCAGATTTCAAGTACATAATGGAGCCCTTATGTATTATGTCATCATGCTGTACATTGGATCTCTAGAACTTGTTCATCTGTCATAACTGAAATTTTGTACCCTTTGACCAACATCATCCCATTTTCCCCATTCCCCACCCTCAGCTCCTGCCAATCACCCTACTCTCTGTTTTTATGAGTTTAACATTTTTACATTCCAGAAATAAGCAAGATCATGCAATATTTGTCTTCCTTGGCATTTATCTATGGGTGTATAGATACGCACACACAAAACAGCCTGATATTGGTACAAAAATAGGCATACAGACCAATGATATAGGATAGAGATTCCGGAGGCAAAACTTCAATTTTTTAACCAAGTCATCTTTGACACAACTTCCACCAACAACCACTGGGGAGAGGAGAACCCCTACTCAGTAAATGGTGCTGGGAAAACTGGCTGATCACAAGCAGAAGATTGAAACTGTACCCCTATCTATCACCATACACAAAAATACAATCTAAATGGATCAAAGGCCTAAACATAAAACCTCAAACTATAAGAACCTTAGGAAATTCAGGAGACACCCTTATGGAAATTGGAACTGGCAACCAATTTCTGATTAAAACTCCAAGTTTCCATGCCATAAGAGATAACATAGATAAGTGGGACCTCATCAAACTGACAACTTTCTGCAAAGCCAAAGAAACCATCAAGAGAGTGTGGAGATAACCCACAGAATGAGAAAAAATATTTGCCAACTGTATATCTGACAAAGGTTTAACATCCAGGATCTACAAGAAATTAAAACATGCAAAAGGAAAAAAAACAGTCCCATTAAAAAGTGGGCAAAATCATGAATACACACTTCTTGAGAGAAGATATATGGCCAGCCAAAAGACACATGAATCATCAGAGAAATGCATATCAAAACCACATTGAGATACCACCTAACCCCAGTAAGAATGGACATCATTAATAAAACAAACAACAACAGATGCTGGTGAGGATGTAGAGAAAAAGGAATGCTTCTACATTGCTGGTGGGAATGCAAACTAGTGCAACCTCTGGAAAACAGTGTGGCAATTTCTAAAAGAACTAGACAGTGATTTTCCATATGGCCCAGCAATCTCCCTACTTGGAATATACCCAGAGGAACTCAAATCATTCTACAAAACAGATACCTGTACACAACACATATGTTTATTTCAGCACTATTCACAATAGCAAAAACATGGAATCAACTGTGCTGCCCATTGAAACTGAACTGGATAAAAAGAATGTGGTACATATTCACAATGTAATATTATGCAGCCATAAAGAAGGACAAACATATGGACTTCGCAGCAACTTGGATGTATTTAGAGTCTATCATACTCAGTGATCTATCTCATAAACAAAGAACAGAGTCCCACATGTTCTCACTCATAAGTGGACCCTGAACACTTACCATAATACTGTAAAAAAGGAATTGGCAGTATTGGGATACTGCCAGAGTGGGGGAGTGAGGGGGCGACACAACATCAGTAAGGGTACCTGATCTCAAACCAGGCGAAGTGGGGACCCAAGGGAGACCCAAACTTTACCTGTACAATTACCACATGTATGCCTAATTCTGAATTGTACCCCACTAGTTTAAAATAAAAAATAAAATAAAGGAAGTGGAATCACTGGACCACATGGTAGTTCTTTTTTAAAAATATTTTGAGGAAACTCCGTACTGTTTTCCGTAATGGCTATATTAATTTACACCAACAGTGTACAAGGATTCACTTTTCTCCACATCTTTTCCAGTAGTTGCTGCTTTTGTCTTTCTGATAATAGCCATTCCAACAAGAGTGAGGTGATATCTCATTGTAGTTTTGCTGTGCCTTTCCCTGGTAATTAGCGTATTAAACTCTAAAATTCCTATTGGCTATTTGTATGTTTTCTTTGGAGAAATGCCTATTCAGGTGCTTTGCCAATTTCTTACCAGGGATTTTACTTCCTTGCAACTCAGTTGAAAGGGTTTTGTAAGTTTTATTTATTAACCCCTTATCATATGTATGGTTTGCAGATATTTTATCCCATTCTGTAGGTTGTCTTTTCATTTTGTTGATTATTTCCTTTGCTGTGCAGAAGCTTTTTAGTTTGCTACAATCCTATTTGTCTATTTTTGCTTTTGTTACTCAGTTTTTGGTACCATATCCAAGAATCATTGCCCTAGCAAATGTCAAGGAATATTTTTTATCTGTTTTCTTCTAGCAGTTTTAAAGTTTCAGGTCTTACATTTAAATGTTTAACCCATTTTGAGCTGACTTTTGTATATGATGTAAGATAAGGGTTCAATTTCATCCTTCTGCATGTGGATATTTAGTTTTCCCAAAACCATTTAATAAAGAGACTATACTTTCTCCATTGTGTGTCTTTCAACACTCTGACAAAGATCAATAGATTGCAACTATTGACTGTATTTCTAGGCTCTCTATTTTGTTCTATCGGTCTATGTGTCTGTTTACATGCTAGTACCATGCTGTTATTATTGCTCTAGCTTTATCTTTTTAAGTTCGATAGTATGATGCCTTCAGTTTTGTTCAAGACTGCTTTGGCTATTTGGGATCACTTGTGGTTCAGTAATTTTCCTTGAATCTTTTTTTTTGTAAATAATTCACATTACATATATTTTATCTTTTTTTCAGTGTTTTTTAGTATATTTGTAGAGTTTCACATCATCACCACTGTCTATTTTACAACATTTCATCTGCCCAAAAAAGAACCCTATACCCATTAGCAACATCACCTCTTATTTTCCCCTTCAGTCAGCCACCAGTCAAAGAAAAATCAAAATGGAGAGTAGAAAATAGATTGAGATGGATAAAAATGAAAATACAATATACAAAAACTTACAGAACACAGCCAAAGTAGTGTTCAATTCCCTAACATTCCACTTTATGAAATTAGAAAGAATAACTAACTAAAGTCAGTTATTGGAAAAGTTGAAAAGAAAAATTTAAAAATCCCCTGTAACCAGAAACTAGCAAATAGTAATCAACTTGCTGTCTCTACGGATTTTCTACTTCTGAACAATTTCATATACATAGAGTAATATGTGCTTAGCTTCTTTTACTTAGCATAATGCTGCTAACGTTCATCCATGTTGTAGTACTTATCATTATTTCATTTTTATTGGCAAATAATAGTTAATTGTATGACTGTATCATATTTTATTTATTAAATCATCAGTTGATGAGTATTTAGATTTTTCCACTTTTTAGCTATCACAAGGAGTGCTGCTATGATGCTATGTTTTCAGTACTCTTTGGTTTGTACCTAGAAGTGAAATTGCTAGGTAACATGTTAACTTTGTGCTGAGCATTTTGAGAAACTCTGTAACAGTTTTCCGATGAGGCTGTACCATTTCACATTTCCACCAGCAAAATATGAGGTTTTCAATTTCTCTATACCCTTGCCACCGTGCCATTGTCATTTTTTAAAATTATAATCCATTCTCATAATTGATTTTAGTTTGCTCTTCTTCTGTATAGTTTCACAAGATGGAATGTTAGGGTATGAACATTGCCTTAGTTGAATCCCATAAGTTTTTGTGTATTGTATTTTCATTTTTGTCCATCTCAAAGTATTTTCTACTCTATTTTGATTTTTTTTTGACTCACTGTTTACTTAGGAGTGTGTTGTTTAATTTCCATGTATTTGTGAATTTTTCAAATTTCCACCTATATTGATTTCTAATTTTGTTCCATTGTATGTGAAGAACATGTTTTATGTTCTCTAGTAACAATGCTTTATCTTAAAGTCAATTTTCTGATATTAGTATATCAGCTATCTTTTGGGTACTCTTTCTATTGTATACCTTTTCCATCTTCTTCCTTTCAACCTATTTCTAGGTTGCATCTAAACTACCTCTCTTATATACAGTATAGAGTTGGATTATGCTTATTTTTAAAATTCACTCTGTTGATTTATGCCTTTTGATCGCAGTGTTTGGTTTATTTCCATTTATGTAACTACTGGTCATTAGTTGAAATTCCCTATTTGTTCATGTGTGCCTTCTGTTTTTTCCCCCCAAGCCTTAAAATATCAATAATAGTTATTTAAAACTCCTTTTCTGAGGATCCTGTAGCCTGGTTGTGTTGATGTATTGTTTTCTTGATAGAAGGCTTTTACTTTTCTCTATTGTGTCTCATAGTTTTCGTTGAAAGTACATATTTTAAGATAGTGGAGACAATGGTTAATAATAATCAAGTCTGGAAATAAACATGCTGCTTCTATTTGGACTTCTGTGTTGGAGATTAAGCCAATTTATTGAGTTGAATTGGGTTGGGTATTGCAGCTATACATACCCAGTGCGGCACCAGACTGAAATTCTTGTAGTGTTACTTTGTGCTTGCGGTGAGACCTTGGTTTCTCAAAGTTTTTTTTTTTTCCCCTCCCTTTTTCTTTCCAACTTTCAACTTCAGATTTCCTGGCGAGCCTGTATCTCAGAAAGTGTATTTTTCCATGCTCTTGCTTCTCTCTCAGTAGTAAATGGTTGTTTTTACTTGATACTTGTTGATCAGGTGTTGAGGAAGTGGTTTATGCTCTGTCTTGTACGGGTTCAACCTAAACATTTGGTAGACTTTCTCTCGGTCTTTGAAAGTGGAAGTTTCCCAGTGATCCTGCTCCTCCCCCAGCTGTAGGGAACATCAAATGCCCCAGGCCTTTGGTGGTTTCCTGCCTCTTTCCTAGAGACAGTGTTGTTGTTCTTATTGCTGTTCCTTTCTTCCAGAAGACTGTCTTCTTCTCAGGCTGTTCACAACTTCTTATTGTGAAGTCATGGGTTCTCCACCTGTGCCTTAGACAGGATGTGATGAACTTTTCCCAATTGCTTAAGGCCTTTGTGCTATAGAGAATAAAGACCCAAGCAAGGCTTTGTGCCTTTCCCAAACTGATGAATTCTATCCTCCACAGATCTTCCTTAGGAGGAAAACTACCTCTTATTTCTCACTCCTACTCCCAACCTTTCCTACTAGCAGAAGTGGGGTCCGGTGAGTGGCTGGTGGCCTCCCTGTGTGTCTGTGACTCAGAGGGCTTTTATAATCTTATGTTGGCCCATGCCTGGCCTTTAGCAATTTCTTGAAAACTTTAGCTAAAATCTTGCCCGTGTGTGCCAGCCCTATCCTTCCATACTTGGCCCCAGGGAAGCTGGCACCTGTCTTCAGTCATATTTCAGATGAGTTGGTTGCCCTGTGACACTAGCTCTCTGAAGGGTTTTAGAAGAGCTATGATTTTGTAAATGATCTTGCTTTTTCTTGTTGTTAGGATGGGAGGTACACTCTTTTCATGCTCCACACAGCACACTTTATATAAGATAGCTTCAGCTTTTGTAATAAAGCCAGCATGGATTTTATTTTTTCTTGTATCAAATCCCTGAATAATTAAATCCATTCCAGGGAGAAAGCAATCTTTCTTTCTTTCTTTCTTTCTTCTCTCTCTCTTTTTTTAATCTTAAAGATGTGAGGTACAATTCAGGGTTAGGTATACAAATGTTCATTATGCAGGGACCCTTATTGGTAAGGTATGCCCCCCCTTCCCTAGGCAGATTCCCACTACTGCCAATCCCACTTCCCCACTCCTCTCCTGGCAGTTTCCCTCTACTGACAATCCTTTTCTTATAATATTACAATAATTGTTCAAGGTTCGCTTATAAGTGAGAACATGTGATACTCAGTTCTTTGCTTCTGTGAAATATCACTCAGTATTATAGACTCTAAGTCACAGCTTCTGTGGAAAACAGTGTGGTGATTCCTAACAGATTTAAAAATCGACCTTCCATATGACCCTGCAATCCCCCCGACTGGGAATATACCCGGAAGAACTTAACTCACTCTATAAAAAAGATACCTGCACACCTATGTTTATTGCAGCATTATTTACAATATCAAAAACATGGAACCAACCGTGCTGCCCATCAAAAGAGGACTGGATAAAAAAAATGTGGTGCATATACATGATGGAATGTTATGCAGCCATAAAGAAGAACAAAGTCATACACTTCACAGCAACCTGGATGGACTTAGAGTCAATCTTTCTAATCTACCTGTTCCTGATTTTCCTACTTAAAACTCTTTGGTGTCTTCCATTCTTTATTAGAGAACCAATTCATGATTTGGCTTCTAAAGTCTCAACTTTTGGCATTTCCCACCTTCGATGTATTCCAGTCACTCTGAACTACTTTCAGTTCTCAAATTGGCCCTTAAGGTTTGAAATGGGATCTTGACACTCCAGCTGTGGCCTAGCTTAGTTCGATTCATCCTTCAGATTCTCTTTAAACTTACTCCCTTTGGTGAAGTGTTACCTCACTTCCTAAAGCCAACCTGGTGTTTCTCCTCTGTTTGAGCTCACCTGCATCGATGAACTCATTACAATTATTGTACTTTGTTCTATATACCTGCCAAAGGAGTGTGATTTCCGTGAGATCAGAAGCTCTGTCTAGTTAACTATCTTTATATGTTTATGACTGAATGTATTGCTCAGCATATGCTATATGTTCAGGTGTTTGTTGAATAGATATGTGAATGCAGAAGTAATTGAAAGGAAAGTGTGCAGTCACAATATATTTTAAAAATCCAGAGTCCTCACTTAAACTCAATTCTTTCCAGAATGTACCGAGTTCTGCTATATCATGTTTTAAAGCAAAGAAGACACTATATATACTTTGTCTTCTGATTTTTGTAGTATCTTTCCTTCAGGCACCTTCTGATACTGGTCTGAAAATTGGTAAACCTTTACAAAGAAAAAAATGGCTAAAAATAAAACAAAATTCAAATCCAATCTGGAGTATTTTAATTGTTAAGATAAAAGACTCGGCTGGGCTCGGTGGCTAAGCCTGTAATCTCTGCACTTTAGGAGGCTGAGACAAATGAATTGCCTGAGCCCGCTGGTTTAAGACCAGCCTGGGCAAATTGGTGAGACCTCGTCTCTACAATAAATCAAAAATTAGCTGGGCGTGGTAGTGTGCACCTGTAGTTCTGGCTACTTGGGAGGCTGAGGCAGTAGGATCGCCGGAGCCTAGGAAGTTGACACCAGGGTGACCGTGAATGTGCCCTGGCTCTCCAGCCTAGGCGACAGAGTAAGACTCCAACTCAACAATAAATAAATAAATAGTAAAAGAGCATAGCTGCAATACACACGCACATGCACTGAAAAAAAAAAAAAAGAACTGTCTATTCATATCTTTTGCCCACTTTGTAATGGGGCTGTTTTTTTTTTTTTTTTTTCAGCACGTTTGAGTTCCTTATAGATCCTAGATATTAGGCCTTTGTCAGACATAGAGTTGGCAAATATTTTTTTCCCAATCTGTGGGCTATCTCCCTGCTATCTTGATGGTTTCTTTGGTTTTGCAGAAGCTTATCAGTTTGATAAGGTCCCACTTTTCTATCTTGTCTCTTATAGCATGGGTACTTGAGGTTTTGATCAGGAATTGGTTGCCAGTTCCAATTTCCATAAGAGTGTCTCCAGCATTTTCTAAGGTTCTTATAGTTTGAGGTTTTTTTATGTTTAGGTCTCTGATCCATTTAGAGTTGACTTTTGTGTATGGGGATAGGTAGGGGCCCTGTTTCAATCTTCTGCATGTGGTCAGCAAGTTTTCCCAGCATCATTTATTGAATAGGTTCTCCTCTCCCCAGTGGTTGGTGGTGGAGGCTTTGATAAAGATGAGTTGGTTGAGAAATTGAGGTTTTGCTTCTGGAATCTCAGTTCTATTCTATTGGTTGAGGCAATGGTAGAATAAATAAAAGTAAAAACAGAAGAGAAGTAGTACAGGTTAAGAGTGGTCCACCATATGACTGCATATCAATGCCCTAAACTCTTAACCAAAGCAGCATTTCCAGGTCCTGGCTGCCTCACACAGTCCAACTTCCCCACAACTCCAGCATAGACCTTTAATTTTATTCAGGGGCATCTGCTCCTGCCTCTTTTGCCCTCTTTCTTTGAGTGTTTCTATGCGTTTCTTTATTTCATTTATCAGGACTGTCCTCTCAGGCTGTTCACAAGTTCTTAGCATACTTCCAAACCACATTCAGAACTGACTCTTGTTTTAATTTCTACACTTAAAAAACAGCTGTTATTGGGGGTTTATTTTGAAAAGGCATTTTAAATCTATTTAACATACTATAAAAAATAAATAGGGAAAACTATCCACTTTTTAATGATCATTTCTCATTAACATCTCTTTTGTTGTTGTTGTTTCCTAAGACCTATGGGTATTAAACTCGATAGTAGTTTACTCTTAATTATGTAATTATGTTATTAGGGACAAAATATTTTACAGCTTAGAGCTCAAAAACTTAAAAGAAGTGAGGAACAATTTGGGGTTGTTGAAACAATGGGGAAAGGTTACACCCTGACTGTTGGGGTAGATAGTCTAAGAACCAGAAAATAAATGGATGAGGAAATGAGAAAGAGAGGGAGAGAGAGCAGGAGAGAGAAAGAGAGAGAGAAAGAGAGAGAGAGACAGACAGACAGACAGACAAACAGACACTGACTCACTGACTGTACCTCAAAGTTGAGAACGAGCAGTTTTCAACAGTGGGATCAGCTTTATTAGCTATATAGAAATAGAGCAGAAGGAAGTGGTAATCCTAAGTTTCTCTGCCCACCTCCCCCAAGGAATGGCAAGAGATATGAGGCAATGGTCTCTGGACACAAAGAAACACTGACTCTCTCAGCAGCTGAAGAGGACAACAAATTTCAGACAAATATGAATTCGATACTGGAATCTCTGTGAACCCATCCACCTGTATGCTCTGATCAGGCTGCCAGGAAAATAGCAAATAAACATGATCTTTAAAGGGATCACTGAAGCAATGGCACCTGGAGCCTGGGGGTTAAAAGAAGAGAAGGTAAGCCTGGCACAGGGAGTGACACTTGTCTTTCCTAGGCCACTTGGCAGGAACCTACCCAGGGGCCAGGGTAGCCCGCAGAACTTTCCTTTTCCTCTTGTGCACTGAGAGCAAAACGCCCTGAATCCGGAGGTGGCCACCAATGTGTGCGGCCCTCCAGCATGGTTGGCTGGAGCTATGCTTGGAGAGTTTCATCACTAGGCACATGTTTCCTGAGCCTCTGGAAACAGGTGGTTTGGGTAGTAGCAGACAAGAAGAGGGCTGATCCTTGGACAAGCAAATCTGGGAAGACAAACTCTAGAAAAGATTGGATTCTTGCTAAGGGGGGCAAATGGACAACTTCGGGCTACGGTCATTTGAATATTAAAGAAAATACGGCAGTATTTGATGAAGTAGGGCACACTGTTAATGAGGTGTATGTTGGTACAGGCATTTGTGATGTTTATGATGAGTTTTCGATCTGACTGGACTTGGTGCCTGTCCTGGTAGAATGGTGGTCCTACCCTACAAGTTGTAAATATTTGCAATATTGTTTAAGATATACTTAAGTCTACTTCCTAGGTATTGAGTGCATTCTCACCTTACTTATACCAGCACAATCTCTAATTCAATATAGGGATTAACCAGAAGTGGTAATTAGCCAAGAAAATGTGAAGAGAAGTTATCATTTGTTGATATGCAACCAAAAGGCTGGTTCCACTTAAGTGACACATAAATGAAGGAGCGTTTTTCAGGTTTTTCCATTGAATGAGAGAATTAAACATTTTATAATTAGAAGATCAATTCAAGCTGTTAATTCAACTCTTTCATTTTATAGATAAGGAAATTGAGACAGAGACCAATGTTCTCTGGGTCACTCATTTGCATAGAGATATGCTACTATTTATAAAGTACTTTTACATATGTTATTTACTTTTTCTGTCAACAGCTCCATAGGAGGTATTATCTTCCCTGCTCCAAAAAGGAGATAATTAAGGATCATGTAATCTGTGACTTTCTTAAAACTCCTAACTTCTAAGTCTAAGGCTCTGTTCTCTGTCCAAGTTAAGCTGGACCAGTCCTCAGGGGATCTGTTCATTCAGTTAGTAATGATTGTGTGTCTGGCCCTGTTTTGAGTTTGGAAACACTGCAGAGAACAACATAGACAAAATACCTGCTGGGATGGGGCTTATACTCTACTAAAAGGAACAGATTTAAAAAATGAATAAGCAAGATAATTTTGATTGTGAAAGTGTTTGAAGAAATTGAATAAGGTTCTGTAGTAGAAGATGACTTGATATGGATGGTGGGAGATGAGGTTATTTTAGAATCTCAAGTTGAGACATAGAAGTCAGGAAATGCTTCTTTGAGGAGGTAACATAGACCCTGAGACCTGAAAGCGGTGGATGAGTCAGCCATGTGAAAACATTGGAAAGGAGATCTCTGGTGGAAAGAGAATGGCAAGTGCAAAAGCACTGGAAGGGAAATGAGTTTGGCAGGGTTGGGGAGCAAGGGGGTATTGGGACAAATAGAAACCAGGTGTGCACAGCCTTGTAGACCATGAGGATTTTGGATTTTACTCCAAGTCATTCTCATCTAGCTCTGCTGCTAACTGCCTCTGTAGATCTGGGCGTGTTGCTTTCTGAATTCTTTGACTTCCATTTTGCCAAGATTGAGGTTTGGAACCCTATGCTTATAGGGTTGTAGAGTGATTTTGTTCCTCTTGCCTCAGTTGTAATGACATCTAACCTATAGTCTAAAAATTTAGTTTAGTATCAGTTACAATCATAAATAATGGGCTCAATCTTACATGTGGGGATAAAGCACAATTTTTCTAGGAAGTTATTAAGAACTGGATTTTCAGACACCTAGAACTATGAAAAATGTTTCTTGTCAGTCAAAGTTACCTTATATTATGTCCCCTAACTCTCACTCCAACCCAGCACATACAATTTAATTTAATTCCTTATAAAGTTATGGCTTGTTAAAGACAAGATAGAGCGATTTATATTTTAACCCAGCACATAATGCCCATTTCTTATTCACTTTCTCTCTTATAGTTTATATTTTTCTTTGTAATTTCAAATGATGATCTCAAATCATTCCGAAAGATACTAGTTCACAGACGAATTAGAAAAAAGAACAATAAGAAAAGTAAGACTAAAACGATTCTCCTGTGGACTAATTTGAGTATTTCTTTCTAAAACTTTAAATAGTGATTCTGAAATAGAATGAAAATCCAATTGCTCATTTAAAACCATCATATCACTTGACTTGGTACTGCCAAAGTTCCTGCTTGTGATTCATGTTTTTTGTTCTGTGTCTTCTTAGCTATGTAAGCTGTCTTATTTAAACAACATATTAAAGACATGCAGTTCAGAATATAAAGTGTTACAGAATTAAAAATAAACTTTCAAAAACAGTCTAGTTGTCAGAACTGTCAGAACTATGAAAGTCTTCAAATAGAATATTAGTCCATTTAAAATAAAAGGCACTTTTACATTTATGGATAAATTCCCAAAGAAATGTCAGCAACTACTTAACATTTAGGGCAGAAATATAGAGATATTAAAATTTTAAACATATAAAATATATGTGCATGTGGGTATAAGTGAATGCTTATGCATGTATGTAAATATGTAAATATATGACAACTCTTGAATTTTTTAAATTAATTAACATATATTAATGAGCACCTTCTGCTTGACAAGTATTATGCCAGATACTGGAGTTACTAAGATGGGTAAGACAGTCTCTTTTTTCAAAGAACTCATAATCCAGAGAGGAGATGGATATATGAGAAACAAGCTATACCACATCTGATAAGGACTTAACTAATGTTATGAAGAAATGGTATTGTAGCAGAGGGGAGACAGCAATTAATCATTCCTGGGGGCATGGAAGGCTTTCAAGAGAAAATGACATTGCAGCTTGACCATAAAATGTTGGCGGGACTTTTCCAGGCTAAGAAAGAAATGAAGGGTATTCCAGGCATGAAAAAACATATAAAGAATGGACAGCACATGTTGTTGGGACAGAAAAATAATTTGGATTAGTTTATGGTAACAAAATAATGGAAAATAGAAGGTAGACGGTTAAGGAGCCATATTGCCAAACTAGAGCACTGAACCTCAATATAGGTTATTGGAGGAAACCTTGACAAGTTTGAAAAAGAAACTCCCTAATTGGAGCTGGCATAGGAGAACAAACTGTAGTGGGAGGAGACTTGATAGGAGTATGAACCAGACAGAGAAAACTGATGAGGAGTAGGATCAACAATTCAGGCTGAAGACACAGAAGCAGAGGAAGAGCCTGAGCAGGAGGGAACATACAAAGGTAAAACTGAGAACCCCTTGTGAGGTAAAAGATGCATGGGTGACTAATTAGATGTGGGTGTGGAGGGAGAATAATATGTGCTTAATAAACATTTATGGTGGGGCCAGAATGGTGGTTCAGGCTTATAATCCCAGCACTCTGGGAAATGGAGGCACAAAGATTGCTTGAGGCCTGGAGTACAAGATCAGCCTGGGCAACATAGTGAGACTCCCATCTACACACACACACACACACACACACACACACACACACACACGCACACACGCACACACGTACAGGCACACATGCACACAGTTATCTGGCTGGTGGCATACACCTATAGTCCCAGCTACTTGGGGGCTGAGAGGATTGCCTGAGTTCAGGAGTTCGAGGCTGCAATGAGCTATGATCATGCCGTTGCACATCAGCTTGGGTGACAGAGATCCTGTCTCTAAAAACAAACAAACCATTTAGGGTTTTAAATCTCATGATTTAAATTAAGTATTTCTGGTTGGGCTCAGTGGCTCAGGCCGTAATCCTGCGCTTCGGGAGGGCGAGGTGAGTGGATTGCCCGAGCCCGCGGGTTCGAGACCCATCTGGGCAACTTGGTGAGACCTCATCTCTACAATAAATCAAAAAATTAGCCGGGCGTGGTAGCGCGCACCTGTAATTCCAGCAACTTGGAAGGTTGAGGCGGAAGGATCGCCGGAGCCCAGCAGGTTGAGGCTGCGATGGCTGGGAGTGACCCACTGCACTCCAGTCTGGGCGACAGAGACTCCAACTCAAATAAATAAATAGATAAACAAACAAATAAATAAATAAAGCATTTCCTCAACCAACATAGAAAATGCTTGTTTTTTTCTTTGCTATGCTAGCTAGGGCATCACCTTCTTTTCCTGAAGTTAGTTTTATTACTGAATAAACAGACAAAGAAAAATTCACTGTCTCTGAATGTAAACTCTAGGGCAGCGTCTTGGTTTTGCTCACTTTTTTATTTCCAGTATTTAAAATAGAGCCTGACACATCCTGTTGTCCAATAAATATTTGTTGAATAAAAAATAGTTGGAAATTGAATGTCAATATGGACTTTTGGAGTTTATAATATAGATGATACCTTTGAGGCATAAAGGGTTTTTAAGTAAATGGCAGCTTGCGTGTAAACATCAAAAGCTGAGGTTCTAAACAAGAGGCCGTGTGGCTCCTGTGCTTGGGATTTCTAACTCCCCACTCCTCATTCAAGGCGTTCTCTTTTGTGCATATGACCATCCTTACATATCAGTGATGTAAACCTCACTTTATTAAATGTCATCCAACAAAAACAAAAACAAAAACAAAAAACCAAGACACATGCAGAAATTTGTCTCCTGCTGTCCAGACAGTAATAATCTCACTGGCTGAGGTACAGAAAGAAGACAGGGTTCTGAACCTGTCATCCCTCAGTGTAGCTCCAAAAGGGGGAGAGGAACAACAGAATTCACCGAAAAATTTCAGAATCTAGTAGTAAGAAAACTGAGGCTCCACCTTTCTTTGGAACGCATGGGAGGTCTGCATACTATGATGGCACTAGAGTAGAGATGTGGGATGACATGACTCAACTGAAGGCCCAAGAGAGCACCCCAAGTGTCTAGTAAACAAAGGGATATGGACTGCATCCTGAGATGCAACGACAGTGTTGAGGTCATTCTTCTTAATATGCATCTGGGAGCCAGAGTATAAGGGGAGAGATGAAGGGAACACATTTGATGAAGGTTTTGATGCTTGAAAGTCTCCAGGGAGTTCGGGGCTTTTAAATATTCAGAAAGAAAGGGCTATGAGAAGTGTTTTCAGCGATATGAGTTAGACTTATTTTAGCATCTTCAAAATCAAAGAAGGGAATTCTTTTTGAGTTATTTTTCGTCTTCTGTATTGTGATCCCTGCAACACCACCTTACCTAAGGCAGAGATGTGGGATTCCTAGCTTCAATAGCCTTGTACTCAAAAGACCTGTGCCTAAGAAAATACCTGAGAGAAACTTTTAGAAGTTCTGTCCTGTTCCTCGTGATGGTTAATCTCAGATTGCACGTGATTACACATAGACAGGGTGGGTATCTTATTTCCTAGCTCTTTTAATAACAGTAAACATTTATTGAGTGTTTACTACCACATCAATTTGTAGATGCCCATTTTCATAGTTCAACATCTTGAAAATCAGGGTATGTCTTCTAAACATAACTCTCAGCATTTGTCTTTGTTAGTAGTACCAATAATGGTGCATCTTACTACCAGTGGCATCTGAGTTTACTGAAGCGCTGTATGAATCAGATACTATCCTGAGCGTTTGACACGTACTGCATTGACTTCATACTCACTTCCATCTTACAGACTAGGGAACTCAGGCATGGAGACATTACTACTCTGGCCAAGGCCACATATATCTAGGAGCAGGGAATTCCAAGTCTCCCATCAGAGCCCATGCTCTAGTTCCCACACCATGCTGTCCCCCAGCCTGGAGAGCACAGGGGTGCCCTCACAGGGGAAGCCACTCTGCTGAGTTATGTGACCCATATTCTTATATGGAGCCCTTAAACAATCTAAGTGGGTACTACGCTTGTTGTTTGAGGGAAATAAGTGAAGGTTAAGTAACTTAAATTCACACTGTGGGTAAGCAGCCAAAATGAACTTGGATTTTGGCCTGACTCTGAAGTTTCTCTTTTACCTGTTAAATGAAAACAAAGTCTTTGAGAAGTAATCTACTCTGTAGGGAGACCACAAGGCAACATTCCAAGTTCAGACAATTTTTATATCTCTAAAAATATTTAGTAAGGGATCTGTGAAAAATGTTAAAATACATTTTAAAATGTTATGACTAAACACCAAAAAGTATTTACTTTTTATACCAGAGAGAACAAAATTAACACTTATGAATTTGAATGTATTTATTAAAAAAAAAATCCAAATTGCCAATTGGGGTTTGGTTACAGTTAAATTTTAAAGGCAAGCACATAATAATTTAATAAGATCTTGTGTCCTGATGATAGTTGGCAATAAATGTAGCCTGAGTTGGCTCCCTAATGTTCAAAAAAGATGAAATTCAGTTGAAATCACAGGTGCTTCTTAAAACACATTTTGATTCATTTATCTTCATTAATTGTTTTATTAAAGACAATGTATCAATGGTTTTTATACTGATTACAGCAGTAATAATACTGATTTGCTGATCCTGATAGAAGATTTGCTATTTGTTTTTCCCTCTCTATTCAAATATATTTCTGACTCATAGAGCTTATAAGGAATACATATTTTTAAAATCACAAAGCTTTGTGTGTGTATGCTAATTCCGTTTTTCTAATGATTTTCAGAGGTTATTATATCCCTACAACTACTGTATGTGTGAAGTAGGTAAGACCAAAATTTAGATCCTTGTTTTATAATAATGAAATAGATGCTGAGTGACTTGGAAAAGGTCACTGGCATTATGGGTAAACTTAGGGAAAGAATTCTGGTCTTTACACTCAAGTCAATGTGCTTTGCATTTGAAATAAGCTCTATATAAATGTCTATATAAGTGCACTTTTAATGCATTTAAATGAAATACTAAGCAAATGGAAGAGATAGGATTAAGATGCTGACATAAGGCAGCTAGCGTGAGTTCCTCCTAGAGTAAACTAAGATAGAAGTTTCCTCAGCACGCAGAGAGGAACAGGACCAGCAGCATGTCCCATGACTCTCCAAAGGAGTGATGTTAACCACTTAGAGCAAAGGAGGAGGAAAAAATTCATCGGTCTGGGATGGAACTGGCCAGACTCTAGCCAGCACCACCACAGTCTACCACAGTCTCTGGATGCAGCGAAGAAGGTGAGTGAAGGGAATTCAGGAGTTCTGTGCTCCTGCTGCGAACTTGCAGGGTCCTAAGCCTTGCAGGACTCGTCTCATGGGAAACTGCCTTATCTGTAACTGTGCTGTGCTGTGGTGTGGTGCAGGAAAAAGCCTTGAGTGGCATCAGCCCAGCCGTCATTTCCCAGGAACTAAATCCTTGTGGGCAGTGCAGCTGCTTTCTAAACAGCCTGGGAGGGGATGACCCCAGTCATACTCCACGGCTGTAGACAGTTCCTGCCTGGGCATGTTGTCTGAGAACACCTGAGGCCCTGACACTGTGACATTCAGATCGCAGACTACCCGAGTCCAAGGTGGGAGCGGGGTGGGATGTGTTGCCGTAGCAACCTCACACTCCCCATGTAAATGCTTCTGTGCCTGCCCTGCACAATAGCCCTATGTCAGTGGCCTGGGACTTCCTCCTATCCCCACTGGGGTAGCCAAGATTGCACACTTGTGGGATGCTTCAATCCCTTTCCCCTGCACGCCCATCAAAGTCTCAAATTAGAGTCAACTTGGGAAATTGCCAGAGCCCCACCCTTGACCTAGGCTGGTTGGACATTTCCTTGGGGGAACATTCGCCAAGAAGAAACCCAACAGCTACCATTGCAGTTGCCTGTCTCCCATAAGTGCCACCTCTTGGCTGGAGGTCAACAGTACAGCCCACCACAATGGGTATGATACATTAGTTTTGGGGAAGGCTTGATCCCAAACCCCAGCTAACACCACTTTTTGAGCAACTCTGGCAACGCAGAACCCTGTGAGCTGTGCAGGTACCCAGCACAGGACTGTCACAGCTGGCAACTGAGAAACTCATCACACCAAGGCTCTATATAATTAAGGGAACCCTACTGTGCCTACGTTAGCCCCCTGCCAACCTCAAAGAAGAAGAAATGGTCCACCCAAATGAGAAAATAAATAGAAAAATAATTCTGACAATATGAAAAAAGAGTTTTTCTATACCCCCAAAAGACCATATCAACTCTTTGGCCATGAATCCTAACAAAAATGAAATTTTTAATATTCCAGACATAGAATTCAAACGATTATAAAATTGATCAGTTAACTTTAGGAGAAAATTGAAAATCAATATAAACAAATTAAGACTACTATACAGGACATGAATGAAACATTTTTCAAAGGGATAGACATCTAAGAACACAAAACAAAAGAAAGCAAAACAAGCTGAAAGTCTGGAAATGAAAGAATCATTTAGTGAAGTACAAAATGCAGTGGAAAGTTTAACAGTAGCCTAAAGCAAGCAGAAGAAAGGATCTCAGAACTTGAAGACAAGACTTTTGAATTAACCCAGTCAGACAACAATAAAAAAAGAATCAAGAGAATAGAACAAAGCCTCCAATAAATGTGGGATTATGTAAAATATCCAAACCTAAGAATCATAGTTGTTCCTGAGGAAAAGGAGAAATCAAATAGGTATATTAACCCTATTTGGGGAAATAATGGGGGAAAACAAACAAACAAATAAACAAACAAACAAAACTTCCCTGGCCTTGCCAGAGAGAATTCCAAAGAACCCCCAGAAGATTCAATGCAAAAAGGTCATCCCTAAAGCATATAATCATCTGGTTATGCAAAGTTAATGTGAAGAAAAGAATTTTAACAGCAGTGAGACAAAAGCATCAAGCAACTTACAAAGGTAAACCTATCAGCCTACCAACAGACTTCTCAGAAGAAACTCCAAAAGCCAGAAGGGATTGGGACCCCACTTTTAATCTTCTCAAATAGAGTAACAGTCATCCAATGATTTTGTATACCACAAAACTAATTTTCACAAATGAAGGAGAAATGAAGTCCTTTGCAGACAAGCAATTGCTGAGGGAATCTGTCACCACTAGACCACTCGACAAGAAATATTCAAAAAAGTCCTAAATACTAAGATACACCAGTAGAAAAATGCTGGAAATCACAAAGTTCTCAGGACTATTGAACAACAACATAATAGAGAACATAAATACAAAGCAGTCAGATAACAACCAGTATAATGAATGGAACAGTACCATTCACATCATTAAGTCTGTATGTAAATGGTTTCTATATCCCACTATAAAGACTGGCAGAATGGACAAAAAACACAATCCAAATATCTCTGCCTTCAAGAGACCCACTTGACTCACAAAGACCCTGTTAGAGTCAAGATAAAAGGATGGGGAAAATACTCCTCGCAAATGGAAACCAAAAAAAGCAGGCGTGGCCATTCTCATATCACATAAAACAGACTTCAAATTAACAAGTTAAAAAAAGACAGATAGCTATTATATAATGATAAAAAGATCAATTCAATGAGAATGCATACCAATTTTAAATATATATGCATTTAATGCCAGAGCCCCAGCTTTATAAAACAAATTCTACTAGACCTAAAAAGAAGGGATAGACAGGTATACAGTAATAGTGGAAGACTTCAACACTACACTCACAGGAATAGATAGATCACCAAGGCAAAAAGTTCACAAAGAAACACTGGAGTTAAATAGTACTCAGAGGAAATGGAACAGACATCTACAGAACATTCCATCCCCAAATTACAGAATACACATTTTTCTCATCAGTACATGGAACATCCTCCATGATAAACCATATAATAGGCCACAAATCAAGTCTCAATAAATTCAAGGAAACAAAAATCTTATCAAGCACCTTCTGAGAACACAGTGGAATAAAACCAGAAATTAACTCCAAGAAGAACTTGCAAAACCAAACAAAGATATGGAAGTTAAACATTTTGTTCTTGAATTATCCTTGGGTCAATAATGAAATCAAGATGAAAACTTAAAAATTCCTTGAAATAAACGACAACTATGAAACAAGATATCAAAATCTCTGGAACACAGCCAACGCTGTGCTTAGAGGAAAATTTATAGAGCTTAAGGCCTACACTAATAAGATTGAAAGACTGCATATTGATAATCTAACATCACCTCAAGGAACTAGAAAAACACAAACAAACCAAACCAAAAGCTAGTAGAAGAAAAGAAATAAGATCAGAGCAGAATTAAATGAAATAGAAACTTAAAAAACGCAGACTCAATGACACAATGAGAAGATATATTTATGTGGCCAACAAAAATATGTAAAAATGCTCAACATCACTCATAATCAGGGAAATGAAAATTAAAACCACAATGAGATTGCCACCTTACACCAGTCAGAATGGCCATTATTTAAAAAAATAAAGAGAGAGAGATACTGGCACAGATGCAGAGATGAGGGAACACTTATATACTGTTGGTGGGAGTGTAAATTACTACTATCTTTATGAAAAGTGGTATGGAGATTACACAAAGAACTACAAGTAGATCTATAATTTGATTCAGCAATCCCACTACTAGGTATGTACCCTAAGGAACAGAGGTCACTGCGTTAAAAGAGACACCTGCACTTGCCTTTTCATCACAGCACAATTCACAATTGCAAAGATGTGAAATCAACCTAAACGCCCATCAACTGATCGGTGGAGAAGGAAAATGTGGTATATATACACTATGGAATATTATTCAGCTCTCAAAAAGAATGAAATAATGTCTTTTGAAGCAACTTGGGTGGAATTAGAGAATATCATCCTAAGTGAACTAAGGAACAGAAAACCAAACATCTCCTGTTTTCAATTATAAGTGGGAGCTAAACTAAGGATATGCAAAGACAACAAAGAATGGTATAATAGACACTGGAGACACTTTATCACAGATGTTTTGGATGTCTGCTTTACTATCTTGTAATGAAATTCATAGATAATATACTTGTCTCTACATTTAGTTTTTAAAGATCACTATGTTTGAACTACCAGACCTATGAAATGAAAACAATTTATAATAAAAACGTAAGGTGGAAAGACAAAAAAAAAAAAAAAAAATCACATATTGGGTACAATTGCATGGTAGGGGTGGTGGTACTCTTAAAACACAGACCAAAAACTATTTGTATCCCCTAAAGTTAAAGGAAAAGAGGAGAAGAAAAGTAGGCAAATGGACTTGCCTGATGATTAATCGATAACCACACACTGAGTTTTGGTCGTCAGACACAATAATAGTTTACAATAGGCTAGCATAAGTAAGGTTATGTAATGGAATGTGACAATCTATAAGAAGCTATATAATCTTCATAGATTCATTGTTCTATTTATCAAGAAGTTTTTTTGTTGTTATTGTTAAACTAGGAGAAGCATAAATTTAGGCACAAATTTAAAAAGAGACGTCCTGGATTTCTCATCCATTCTGGCTAAGTTCAAAAACATAGATTAAATTTTAAAAAGAGACTGTAAATTCATTGAAGGAATACAAAATGCATTAAAAATCCTAACTAGCATGTTGTAGTCTAGACTTCTCTTCTGCACTTTCATGTATACTTCATGGCGTGGCCTTTATAAACGCATTTGTGACAGTCCCACCAGATGGGAACAGATATGAAAAAGGATGGGTCCTATTGTGGGTCTTAGTTACCAGCCTAAGGATTCAAGTGTCAGAGGGTGTGAAGGGCGTGGTTGAGCCTAGAAGGAGAGGGAGAGCAGGAGGAATTACTCCCTCGGTAGTGTTTCAGAAATGTGGGGGGACTTTATGTTCTTCTAGCGTGTGAACTTCAGCAATTACGTATTAAAATACTTTTATTATAAATTGTTTTCATTTCATATGTCTGGGAGTTCAGACATTACATTGATTTTTATAAACTAAATGTAGAGGCAAGCATATTATATATGAATATCATTACAGGATAGTAAAGCAAACATCAAAAATATCTGTGATACAGAGAAGAAACTGCATCTGGACCTCAGGGTCTTCCTAAGTGTGGTCTGCAGACCACCAACATCAGTGTCACCTAGGAATCTGTTAGAAATACAAATCCACTCCAGGCTTACTAGAATCAGAAACTCTGCAGGTGTGGTCCAGCAATTTGGGTTTTAATGAGCTGTGTATCCAGGAGATTCCGCTGCTTAAGTTTGAGATCCACCACTTAGACTAATGCTATCTGCAGTCACGATACTCTTGAGGGACATGGAGGGTTTCACATTCTGAAATTGGTCTCTGCACTTTTGCACTCATGCAATGCTATGATTTCTGGGCATCTTTGATCTTGAAAGCTAACATGCCACCAGGGTAAACACCCTGGTGAAGCAGCGGGGACTAGACTTGAGGGCTGCTGGTGCAGTGCATGCTCTCATCACAGTACTCCAGTGCTCCTCCACCTCAGCATGGGGCTTCCACATACTAACTTGTTTTTGCTTTATCTGTTGAGATTTTGAGTGTGTGAAGGTTACAAGGTGTAGGGATGGCATTATTTACACATCTACCCAGCATTTGGAGTGGGGGAGTGAGGAACATCAGGAATTGTAATAATCTTCATTCCCTCCAAATAGGCAAAGAAAGGTACTTGATTTAAAAAACTACAATGTAGCCGGGCTCGGTGGCTCAGCCTGTAATCCCACGCCTTGGGAGGCTGAGGTGAGTGGATTGCCTGAGCCCGTGGGTTCGAGACCCGCCTGGGCAACTTGGCGAGACCTCATCTCTACAATAAGTAAAAAAAATTAGCCAGGTGTGGTAGCGTGCGCCTGTAGTTCCAGCTCCTTGGAAGGCTGAGGTGGAAGGATTGCTGGAGCCCAGCAGGTCGAGGCTGTGGTGGCCGCTCCCGGTCACTGCACTCCAGTCTGGGCGACTGAGTGAGACTCCAACTCAAAAAAGAAAAAAAAAAGAAACTACAATGTAAAGAGACTTGGGTGAGAGGAATGGGGGATAGGGACAGAACTGAAATGGAGGGAGCAGAAAGAAGTGGGGAAGGAGAGTCAGAGTGGAACTTGCTGAGAGGTACAAAGGGGTCTCCTGTTTGGGAAGACACAAACACACTCCTTCAGGATTTCAGTTTGATATTTAAATAAAGTCTTCAAACTTCTTTCCCCTGCTAATAACAAAGTATTCTGTTGTGCCTGAATTTTTAAAAATTAAATATAGTATCTTACTTTTAAAAAATGCTGTTCTTGAAAAGCAGTTACAAAAAAAAGTGATGGGGTTTTGTTTTCTAAAATACTGCAAAAATCACATAAGGTGACCAAAACTAAAGGTTAGAATATAGACATGTTTGGAGTGTATGGAATATACATTGAAGTATCAAAGTTATAAAGACAAAGTAACTTAGAGAAGGCCTTTCTTCTTTAAAAGATACTTTAGTCTAAGCAGTAAGCATTTTGAAAGCTTATTTGTCGTAGGCTGCCTAGCACAACACTTTTGTGCAAAAACTGAAAAGAATATAAAAACAGAGCAAATATACCTTTAAAAAGTAATGAAAGAAACTCAGAATCTTCCTACAAACTCCTGTGAAGAACTACAATAACAAGCACATTTCTATCTAAAGTAGTGGATGACACTGCGCTACTTACCCAGGACATACCCAAAGTAATGTTCTTTAAAAAGGAATGACCAGACATGAAAACAATCTTCAGTTTTTAAAATTTTATCACTTTATGCCCATAACTTCTAGAATACTAAAATTTATTTTAACAAACCAGATCAATTTACCAAATATCCTACATCCCTTTATAATAAATAACTTAGGAAGATATTGTCTGTTTTGTATCTAAGAACGTTATTAACTTTCTAGATGAAAAATATCTATCTGTATATAAAATTAACCTTTGCAAAGCCTGTGGTTTTTCCTGTAAAATTCTACAAGCACTTCTTGTTAAAGGTTCACACAGTGAGGTGAGACATGACTGCCACCAAGTGGAACAAACATGCACCATAAAGATTATGCATCTTTCAAAATTAAAAAAAAAAAAAAATCCTTCATTTAAAAAGAGAACTGTCACAATCTTTATCCTAAAATGCAATGGAAACAATGAGAAGTAAGTACATCCTGGTCTTTTTTGAGTTACATCTATGTTAGTCAAAAGCTGTTAGAGATGCAAAATTGGCCCTCCCTTGTAGGCATTAAATCAGAAGCTGTACTGTAACAAGTGTGGTCTGTGAATGCACTAAAGGCCAGGAAGCATGCATCGATGGCTCTCTACTATTCCTTGACTCCACTCCATCTCCTTTATTCTCATTCACCCACAATAGGGGTTGATGACTTTGACCAAAAACTCAGCAAGTTAAGAAAAGTATAGTTGGTCTTACCCAAATTACCTGATTAACTTGCCTTTCATTTTGAAAATAAGAAATTTATTTCAACTTTTTTTTAGGTTAAACTAATGGGTTAATTCTATAATTCAGGAAACAAATTTTCCACAATAAAAGGGGTTACTTAGTTTCAGGAGAGATTATTTTATTTTGCCCAATCAGAGCCCTTCAGCATAAAGAGACATTCATATACATATGTATGAACATTTTCCAGAAACATTAATTTATAATACATTTTTTAAAATACCAGCTTGATGGTATTTATTTACAAAAATATTTCATTACCTAATTTTAAACCTTTTGCTGTGATGACAGTTTGTAAAGTACAGGAATGCAAAATAACTACAAAGTTTAACACATTTTTAGTGTTTGCAATAGTGCTTTTTTTAAAAGATGAAATAATACAGAGATTTTTTTAAAACTGTATTTCAAAATGCATATTCCAGCAATTACCTTTCAGATACTTACTGAGACTGAGCAAGATTTGTGGGAAAAAAAAAAAGTTCAGCAAATGAAAAACACCTGCAAGTACAGTTGAAGGTATACACAAGCTAGAGCTCCATATCACGCATGCTTGCCTCTGAAGTGGACAATGTCAGAAAAGCTTAATCTTGCTTTTTTTCTTATTGTCTGTTGGTAATGCATTCACAACGAACCAATAGTATAACTAGAAAGCAAAATGTTTCTCTGGTTCTATCATGTTGAACAGAAGTCACACCTAAAGTGTCACAGTACTGTTTATTTACAAAAGAAAATTTAAAAAATTAAAACATGATTTGCTCTTTGCATTGCTTTCCATTGATATGTTGAGTTTGTGTTCAACTGCTTACGCTGTCTTAGTTGAAGCAAAGTTTAGACAACATAAAACAAATAGTAAAAGTATCAAAAGAATCTACCAAATAAATATAATTCCATTGTTATTAAACTATCTCCATTTGAAATGCCTGAGTCAAACAACCTACAATAAATTAATACTGATTTATTTACATCTTATACACTATAAAATTTTAATTTAAACTATGAGCCTCATTTAAAATACTGGCAAAACTGACATTCATGATTTTTCTGATGTAAAGAATAAAACAAAGAGAGCACTTACACATAGCCCTGGACTACTGTACTAAATTTGTGAATGAATTGTGCCTAATACTTTAAGACTGTATTAGTAACTGAAGAAAGCAAAGTTATAACCCTGGTAATTGGGAAGTTAATAAATCATTTAATTCATCAGAGAAAGAAGCTAAAGTCTTCCCTTTAACTTTTGTTGTTGTTTTGTTTGGTTGCAACAACATTTTTCTGTCCACAGAACCTTTTTTAAAACTTCTGAGGCAGTAGTAGGATCTTTAATATTCACAGGAAAAATAATCCCCATAGCACTTTACAAGAAATTGATCAGAGTGATGAAAAGTGCAATTAACAAAAGTTGTAAACAGTATCTTCACATTCATTTTCAAATGAAAAAAAAAATTGTGGGCATAAATTTCAATCCAAGAGAACAAACACCCTAAAAGGGAAAAGAAAAAAAAGGACATTTAAGATATAGGAGTGCTTTTTTTTCAAATAAATACAGATTAAAAAGTCTAAGAATATTGATCAAGTATCAAACTGATAAGGAACAAATTCTATAAACTACAAAATAAAAACCTTCATTGACAAAAATACATAAATTTTGTTTTCATTTTTGGAAATTTATTTTTAAAAAAGGTAGAAGAAAATACCTGGAAAACTATTTTAAATATATATATATATATCTATATTTCAAAATAATAGTTAAGGTAAGCATCCAACAGTAAGCTGTAGCTATTGAGAAAGATCTTGCAAATTATTGTTGTGGGCATTTTCCCCCAAAATAAAATTAATATTTGAAAATGCTCAATAGAGGATTTTTTGAAACCATATAAATGGTATCTTTCTTACCAAATGTGAAGACTTTTAAATGATATATGATTTTTTAAAATTAATTGTATCTCGATATGAGATACCAATATTTCTTATTATAAGCGTAAAACATAACTTTCTGTATGGATAATATACATACTTTTTAAGTACTTTGACTTAAACTTAACAAGTTCACCATTTTTAAAATTAAAGAGTACATTTATAAAAATTCCATTTTAAAATTAAAAGTATATTCTCTAGCAGTATGTATAAATATAACATGTTACTGTATGATCTTAAAACAAATCTGAAAGTGTTGCAATAATTTAAGACCAAGAATACTAAAACATACAGCAAATAATTTTACTATCTTTTTAATCTTTGTAAACTATATAAAACCCTATTAATGGTTTTAAAACTGATCAGTTTGTTTAAGGTGAAGCTAGCAGCATATTCATGATTTTGGTATGTTTTATACACATGTATCACTTGATTTAAACTGAGCAATGTGGATTAAATAATAATAAAAAGTTTTCATTACCTAAAAAAGTTCAGAAAAAATTCAAGTTTAAAGTTCAGTGCTCTTTATTTTGCAGAAATAAATAAAATCCCAAAAGTTAAATGCAAAATAAATCTTTGCCACAAAAAATTTACCTTTGGATATAGCTTTTCTAATGTCACACGAGAAATGCCTTAAGCAAAACATATATGGAATATAGAACTCAGGGTAAAACTTTGAACTCCATGGGGTCTTTCACATATTGTTCCTTTCCTCAGCTGTCTCCCCAGCACCCCTGCAACTTAAAAGTATGTAACACTTTCAGACTTGTTTAAAACACTCACATATCTACATGAAATAACTTCAGAGGAAACTACAATTAAGAAGTTCTAGCAAAAGAAATGGTTCTTTCTTTAAACTACAGTACTTTACTTAATTAGATTATAATATACTTACACATAATAACATAGACAAGTAGCAGCATTTTTTCACATCCATAAAAAATCAAATTGAGAAGTTAGTAATAGCTTAGTTGAATCTAGAACCATTTTTTGGAAACATTTTGCACAATTGAAATGCAAAGCAAAAGTGTTAAGATGATGCAAAACCTCAAATGGAATCTGTCTGAATGTAAGATTTCAAATAACTTTTTAAGCAAATACATATGCATTTAGTTTGAAAAGTGAAACGAACTGAATATGTGATACACACAGGAAAACCACTTCCTACTGACAAACTGTTAATCAATGAATACTTCAGTGATTTAGAATCAAGGACAAATGTAACAAGACAATGTTGAGGATATAAAAAGAGCACACAGAGATCTTTCATTTTTCTGATATTTTCTATTTTGATTTTTTTTATTTTTGGTTAGTTTTCCTGAAATTGTGGCTTGCTGGTGACTATTACTTTCTGCATTTAAAAAGAAAAAAAACAATAGAGATGTTATCTCTCAAATTACAATAAATTCCCTGGGTTAGTTATTACTGCAGACTGCCTCTTATCTAGACTGTATCAAGTATAACTCTGAGAAGCTTATTTCCTATATTCAAACATACCTCATACTTTAAACTTTCTAATCCTAACCGAGTCTCTAGTTTGCTGTGCATAATTCATAGATTAATTAAAAAGTTAAATAAAATAACTCAAAACATCAATTGGAGATTTTCTTATAAAATCTTGAATATCTAAGGTAAATGTATTTACTTCTCTATTTGAAAATAACGACAAGACTGGTTCATTTTATATACAATAGGGAAAATGACAGTTAAAAATGAAGTTAATATGCAAATAACACAAAATAACATAGCAAATTAAATAACTGCAGCTAATATGAACTTCCACATGAATAGGGAATCAAGCAGTATATAAATTTACTTAATGTTTCTCAACTCCTTCAGATCCATAACTGTTGATTTTATTGATGATATTCACACAATTGTACCTTTAAAAAGGACCTAGTACTTCTGGTGACATATCATGAAACAATGGGTTTATTGGACAATAGATATTACAATTTAAGCAATTTGCAAACTGCTGAATGTTCATCAGACAACTGACATTAACTAAACAGAACTGTATTAATCATCAGTACTTTCTATAACTTCAAAATTTTTGAAAATGATTGTATTTTTGAATTATTCTTTTGGCTTGATCAATTATCCTTATCACATATTATTTAGTCCTTACTGAATGTTTACAGTAAACTTCGATGTAAACTTTTAGGTCCAGTAGTGCACATTATAAAATGTAAACATAAAAAGTTTATTAACGAAGAAAAAAAGAAAAATGTATATGACAAGTTGTGTGAAAAAGTTAAAATGTCCTACATATACCTTGAAAAATCATATGGAAATAGAAAAACGACCATCATGTTTACTATCAATTTGTGCTCTGATTCAATCTCGTAATGAAAAAAGAAAATGATTTAGCATTTTTTAATAGAAGACCATATTTAAATTTCATTAACAATAATTTTAATGATTCCATTTTGCGCCTACTTTGTTGCTTTAACAACAATCAATAATAATCTCAGATTGGCCCACATTAGGTTTACTTCCAGATCTGAGTTGAGTTTTTTCTTTTTTAACCCTCTGTAATGCTGTTCTATGAAACAATCATTCATTGTCCATTGCTGGTCTTATTTGCATTATACTCCAATACAGAAATAATTTAGTTATCAAAGTGTATGTATTTTCCTTTCTTTTTGGCCTTTTAAAACCCTGATAGGATATGTACAGATTTATAGTATATTTCTACAGAAAATATTTTGTAGGTCATCAGACTAGACTCTTATATAGATAATTATTGACAACAGATGCTTGTAATTTTCCATGCGAAAGCATGTGCACTAAGATTTAATTGGCTCATCACCTGAGTGTATTGGAACAGTTAGCAAATAAAGGGCATTTTAGAAAGGGAGCTGAGCATTTTACTGAAATAATGAAAGTGTGTGTGTTTGTTTTTTTTTTTTAGCAATTTTAATTAAATAATGCAAAGGTACATTTGGTTAAACATTTTATAAAAATCCAAGCAAAATTAAAAACTTAGCCAATTTCAACAATTCTACAAATTTAACCAGTAACTACTTTGGTCAAATCCACCTTTAGCTGAATTAATGAGAACAAGGACAAGGGACATTAAAGTATTCTCCTCACCACAATGGAGGTTTTTCTCACTTTCCACACTGCATAGCCACTACATGGAAACTCCCAGAATGATGAGCAATTTAGTCATGCTCTACACTTTTCTTTTCAATGAAAAGTGATGTATCTTCTTGTTTTGCTTTTGACAAAATATGAACTAAACACAAGTCTATAATAACAAGAATCCAAGAGTAGCCCATACACAAATCAACTATGTGTATGTTTTTTATTATTTAAAGTCCACCATTCAGCTTATCTGTCTAAAGATATGATAACAGTTTGTTTCTTTTTCACTAATGATACTGATGACCCGTCAGTTTAAGAGCGGGAAAGTCCAAGACAGCTGTTTATAATCCAGTCCCATGACACATATATACCCATTTCAGCTTCAGGACTTCTGACTTATTGCCTCTCCCCCAAACAGGTCAAACACTGATGGCAGATAAAACGGCACGAAATCTTTTGGCATATGGAAGTTTAATACAGGAATGATCCGGGATTAGGGCCCTGTCATGTCTCTTCAACATCCCCCTTTGATTTGTCATCTGTCATGTGCAACCTGCTTAGTTCCCAAATTATCAGCTCACAACCGGCACACACCATGTACTTCGGTTGGAGTGTATGTGAACACTCCTCAGTTAAAGCCACATGACTGAGGTAAAACAGTGCATGATTGTGCTAGGAAAGAACAATATTCAGTGATGAACATCCCTTTAATGTTAGCTTTCCTAAATAAATCAATGTAATAAAAAAGGAAAACTTTTTCCTTCTGGCTGAAGTTGGACTTGTTGGATTCTGGTAGTCAGAACTGGTACCACTTCTTATCTTTGTATTTCAACATCATCTGAAGGGGAAAAAACAAGAAAAACGTATGGGTGTGTGTTTTAATGCCAGAACAATATTTTAAGTTATAACTGGTTCTTATATTCTTTCAAAATATATCATTCTGCAACATTCCACAGTATTATTATATTGTTTACGTCAAATCAACTTATTGAAAACAATAAGAACTATTCCATTTAGAGGGGAAAAGCCTATAAACACTAAGAACTAGCCTAGAAGTTCCTCAGATTTGGAGCTAAAAATAATGCTTACACCAGACCTTGAACAATTATTGTAATACTATAAGAGAAGGATTGGCAGTAGTAGGAAACTGCCGGGGGATGGGGGCAGAATTGGCAGTAGTGGGATACTGTCAGGGAAGGCGGGGGCACACCTCATCAACAAGAGTACCTGCATCATGAACATTTGTATACCTAACCCTGAATTGCACCCCATGTCTTTAAAATAAAAAAAAATAAAAAAAAATAATAATTACAAAAATGTATTCTAAAAATTAAAAAAAAAAAATGCTTAAACACCTAAAGGATGACAGGCTGAAAACTGTACTACTACTGCCATCTCAAATTTATTGTGCATCTAACTTTGAACTAGGCATTATATGACACACTTTTCCTATTTTATTTCATTTGATCCTCACAATTCTTGGGTAGGAATTATTTTTCCACCCATTCTATAAATGAAGAAACTGAGGCTTCTAGGAGTTACACAGGGTAATGCAATGGTGAAACTGGAATCTGAGCTTAGGTAGAGTGATTCTAGAACTCTTGACTAACCACTTCAATGTAGTCTTCCTTAGACTCTCAAATATAGCTCAAAACCAACATTGGTACAAGGGAAAGATATGTTTGTTTGACACTGAGCTCTTTGCTAAGTATTTATAGTAAGAATATATTCTTTTTTTTTTTTTGAGTTGGTGTCTCTCTCGGTTGCCCAGACTGGAGTGCAGTGGCCGCTCCCGGCCACGGCAGCCTCGACCTGCTGGGCTCCGGCAATCCTTCCGCCTCAGCCTTCCGAGTAGCTGGAACTACAGGCGCATGCTACCACGCCCGGCTAATTTTTGATTTATTGTAGAGATGAGGTCTCGCTGCCCAGGCGGGTCTTGAACCCGCGGGTTCAGACAATCCACTTATATTCTTAAATTGACTGAAGTACTATATATGTATTAGCACACACCCAATCAGGTGCATAGTTATGACAACAAAAATCCTGACCTAGATTGAAGACCACTAGCCTATGTCTGAGGTACCTGTGGCCATAGTGCAAGTTCTCACAAATAATCTCTGAAACTCTTTGATGCCCTGGACAAGAATTTTCCAGGTCAAGTTACCTCTTCATGCATTCTAGGTTTCAGCATTCATGAGAAAGGAAGAGATGACTTTTGATTGAAAAATTTAAAAGGAGATCTATAAAAATAACATTAATATGGTTTCTTTAGATAGCAAACTCAAAATGTTCTCAAGGACTAGCACAGGAATTAGACATTTGAAGTAACCTAGTGCTAAGCATCAAGGAGAGGCAGGCTTGTGTATAACAAAAAAAAAAGTGTATTTTACTTAAAGGCTTTTAAATTCATCTTTTAAAGGCACTGTGTTGGCAAACAAAACATATATGTCAGACAACCAGTTAGGAATCCCTACTTTATAGTATCTGTTGCTGAGCTCCATCATGACTTCTCAGGTCTATGAAGATGAACTTATTGCAAAATGCATCTCTCTACCCCTCCATAGTAATTGGTCTACAAGACAGACTTAATATTGTTTATTTAAATAAAAATGTCAATTTTAGTTACTTAGATCCAGCTGTTAGAATCAAGTAGGCAAATTACGTCCTTCTCTAGGACAAAGTGGTAGCACTCTGGGGCATTACGGAAAATTAGCATTATTATTGCATTCCTAAATAAATATCTGCAACGCTACTGGTTTTGTTTACAAAGAGACTGAAGGTGAGCAGGCTCCTTCTAAATTCACAATTTCCAGTAAGGGACAGAGGTTATTGAGACATATTTCTATAATGGTTCCCTCTGGTGGCAAAAATCAGAAAGCTGCAATTGTACAAAGGCTATATGATTTTCATGTGTATAGAAATACAATAGCTATAAAAATACAGTAACTTTCATACTTGCTTTACCTAGGATCTTTTGTTTAAATATGTTTGATACACATACCTCATGAGCATGTTTAGAAAATGAATCTGCACTTGATAACATAGCTGCAGTTCTTTCTTCCAGGTCACTAAGTTTTTGTCCTCTTTCATCTAGTGCCAACCTGGCTCGTGCTAATTCACCAACGACTCCAGATGCCGCTCCTTTCACACCTTCAATGCCACCAGGGCCAGGGATATGCTGTGCAAGGCTCCTTGAGGCCTTTCCCGAGGATGATTCTCCAACTGAATGGATTTGATTAATGAAAGAGTAACTCAAAACATAAAAATTCTATTGATAAAAATTCTACTACATGATAGCATTAAAATACAGATTTTAGACTGAGTGGCAATATAATTAATACATGTTTTCCTTTACTATGATGGCTTAAATAATTTATTTTCAAATGCACACAGTAACCTTGTTTATTTTGAAACCAAGTTAATTAACTAAGTTATTATTATATTAATACAGTGCATGGCTGTTTTAATAATGTGTGCTTTTCAAACATGGAAAACGACAACAGACATTAAAATATTCTACTTTCTACTGGTTTATAGAGCAGAATTGGTACAAAAAGAGGGCTGATAATTCTTTGAAATGAATAATGAGTATACTGATACCAATGTACATAATAGTGAAAACTGCTCTAATGCATTTTCACTAGAAATAAATTAACTTAAAGATACTTAGCCTCAAATATATAGATATAAATTTAAATATACAGATTTAATTTTTAGTTTATTTACTGCACACTTCTTTCTTAAAAGTTTTTGTGTGAACATGTTTTCAATTTTCTTGGGTATATGCCTGGGAGTAAAATTGTTGGGTCATAACGTAACTCTATGTTTAACTTTTTGAGAAGCTATCAGATAGTTTTCCAAAGAGTTTGTACCACTTTACATTACTACCAGCAAGGTGTGATGGCTTCAATATCTCCACATCCTTGCCAATATTTCTTATTGTGCATCTTTTTTTTTTTTTAATTACAGTTATCCTACTAACTGAGAAGTGGTTTCACATTGTGAATTTGACTTGCATTTCCCTAATGACAAATGTAGGGTGCTTTGCATGTGCTTATTGGTCACTTTTCTATTTTCAATGGAGAAATGTCTATTCATATCCTTGATCTATTTTTAAATAGGTATATTTATCTTTCTATTATTGAGTTGTAAGAATTCTTTATATATTCTGGACGCCAGGCCTCATCAGACAGATATATGATTTGTAAATATTTTATCCTGTGTTTTGGGATCGTCTTTTCACTTACTCAATAGGATTTTTTTTGAAGAAAAAAGTTTTTAACTTTGATGAATTCCAATCTCTGTCCCCCTGCCCTGCTTTGGTTGCTTTCTTATTCAGGTGTTATATGAGAAACCGCTGCGTAATCCAATGTGACAAAGACCTATGCCTGTTGTCTTCTATGAGTTTTATAGTTTCAGCTCTTACACTGGGGTCTTTGATTCATTTTTAGTTAACTTTTGTTTATGGTGTGTTAGGGTCCAACTTCATTTTTTTTTTTTTTTACAGCCTGGTAACCAGTTGTCCCAAAATCACTTGCCAAAAAGACCATTCTTTCACCACTTAATGTTCTTGGTATCTTTGTAAAAAATCACTTGGTGATCAAAGCATGTACTTATTTCTGGATTCTCAATTCTATCCTATTGGTCTATTTATCTACTTTTATGCCACTACCACCCTGTCTTGATGACTATAACTTCATAGTAAGTTTTAAAATTGGCATGTGTGTCTTTCAGATTTATCTTCTCTTTCAATATTTTTTTAATGTGTGACTATTTTTAATTATTTGCATTTCATATAAACTTTAGGAACAGCTTGCTGCTTTCTGCAAAAAAAATCTGGGATTCTGATAGGGATTGTGTTAAATGTGTAGGTCAACCAGGGGAGTACTGCCATCCTGATGACGTTAAGTCCTCTAATCCATGAACGCATTAGCCCTAGCACAATTTAGTATCTCAGCCTATGGTAGACTAGCAATGTATTCCCCGGTATAAAAGTGTCCCAAATTGTCAGGCTCATCACTCTGAGTATCATTCCTCATGGATACTGTCCTTGAAAAGTCCTTACTATATCACTTGATTTTTGATGCTTTTAAGAATTAAAAAAAATATATGTTTTGGGGTTTTATGTAACTTTATAAATATTTCCTTAGTGAAAATATTCCAAATTATCAACCCCCATCGACCTGAAGAACAGGTTTCTTTCTTTTTTTTTTTGAGTTGGAGTTTCACTCCTTTGCCCAGGCTGAAGTGCAGTGGCATGCATGCTCACGGCCACCCCAGTGTCAAACTTCTGGGTTCCAGCGATCCTTCCGCCTCAGCCTTCCTAGTAGCTGAAACTACAGAGGTGCGCTACCACACCCGGCTATTTGTTATCTTTTGTTGTAGAGACGAGGTCTCACCAAGTTGCCTGGGCTGGTCTTGAACCCATAGACACAGGCAATCCACTTGCTTTGGCCTCTCAAAGTGCTGGAATTACAGGCTGAGCCACTGAGCCCGGCCTTCATTTTTTTAAAAACTAAATTAAAACATAGCTCAATCCTCTGGGAAAGCTTTAAAAATGAAATTGCCTTGCACTGCTGATTACTGCTATTTAATGTTACAGTTTTTCTAATAAACAAACATGACACCAAAATTCTAAAATATTTATTTTTATTTTATTTTTGCAAAAAAAAAAAAGAATTCAAAGATAGCAGCTCCCATTTGAAAGAAAAGTCAAGCATTCAGTGATTCATTAGTTCACTAAAGGACAAACTACTAATCTGTATCAATCATATTGATGGCAGACTTTGCTAATTTATTTATTTTAAGTTTTCAAGCAAAGTTTATTTAGAAAGTAAATGAGACAGAGAGAGAGAGAGAGAGAGAGAGAGAGAGAGAGAGAGAGAGAGACAGAGACACAGACACAGACAGAGACAGAGAGAGAGAGAGAGAGACAGAGAGAGAAGATACACCTCCCCAAGACAGGGGAGGGGGCCAAGGATCATACTTTGCTTATTTAAATAACTTCCGAGTACAATGAGAGTACTTTTGCAGGTTTTGTAAGACAGATTAAATGTTTAAGTAAAACTCATTCAAAGTTAAGATCATCATTTAAATTTAGGCAAGCATGGCATTAAAATAATGGTATTACATTTAATGAAAATAAAGTACTTTCTAAATTATTCATTTAAAATTGTGAATATTACTTTTTAGCCAGCTAAAGCTATTCTGATTTTGGTTCCCTAAGTAAATGTTTCCATGATTTGGAAAAGAGTGTCAGAAAATGATTATTGAATTTTGTTAAAACATAGATATGTTCATTATTGTGACAAAGAGAAATACGTGAACAAAATTCACACATATAAAAATTTATATGGTTTGAATGTTTCTGTTTTATAGGTATATTATCCAAATTAAATAAATCAACTTACATAGTTCTTCTCTATCAAGCGACTGTGCACCACCTCCAAATAACCCTTTAAAGAATCCTCTGTTTGGTGCTTCAGGTGTTTCTACAGGAGTGAAGAGTTCACCTAACATTTCCTTTAAAATAAAAAATTGTAATTGTTAAAATATTAGGGAAACTAAACTGTAATTTATAAAACCATCACTATAAACTCTTTCACTTAAGCTCATAACATTACCTGTTGAGACTCACAATTGATGAACATATTTCAAATGATCAGATACAGAATATACTGACTTATTCAAACAGTAAGTTTCTAAGCCTAAAATAAGTCTAACAAGCTGCTTGCTCTTTTCATTAGATTACTTTCTTTGCATTTTAGGCAAGGTAGGTATTTGTGCTTAAGACTGTAAGGAGATTCCAATTTTTAAGATAAAATTTTCATAAAAATCTCATAAATTGATAATTGGATTGATAAATAGGTCTTCTTACATTAGAAAAAATAAAAATTTCTGCTAGCAGGTTTAAATGTCAGGTGTAATAATGATAATATACCATTTTGGAATTATAACATTTAGCTGAATCAAAAAATTATTAGACACACCAACTTATTTTTTCATAAACACCAACTAGGAAGAGAATTATGTGAATATACAACTGGAATTTCAGAAATCTGGCAGGAAAGAATCATATTTTATGTAGTAGAATGAGCGTACATTTTGGAACTAGATAGAATTGGTTCTGAGTCTTACTTCTGCCTTTTACTAGCAGAAGAATCTTAGTCAAATTTGTCTGTCAAAGAAATGGTTTTATTAACTTTAAAAAGGGGAGATGATTATACTTGCCTCTCAGGAACATACTAGGATTAAAGATAATGAATATATAAAGTGTCAGGAGTAGACAGCAATGCTATATGTATAAAAATAGAAAAACTGTCACATAATTAGAGATGAAATAAATTAGAAAATATTTATTTATCCATATAGTAATATTATGAAGATATCTTTAAAGAAAGTTAAAAAGTAAATGTTTCTTAAAGAGCCTAGATTGTCTGCAATCTTAGTATTAAATTTTTGAGGAAAACATTAAATAACATTTATATGTATTTAAACAAGGATTTTAGCTATGATTAAATCTATTATTATTATTTTTTTTTTTTTTGAGTTGGAGTTTCACCCTGTCGCCCAGACTGGAGTGCAGTGGCTGCTCCCAGCCACCACAGCCTTGACCCACTGGGCTCTGGAGATCCTTCCACCTCAGCCTTCCAAGTAGCTGGAACTACAGGTGAGCGCTACCACATCAGGCTGATTTTTGATTTATTGTAGAGATGAGGTCTCGCCAAGTTGCCCAGGCAGGTCTCGAACCCGAGGGCTCAGGCAATCGACACACCTCAGCCTCCCAAAGGCGCGGGATTACAGGCTGAGCCACTGAACCTGGCTAAATCTATTATTTAGAATGATTACTGTCAATGCTGTTTATGAAATCTAAAATAGATCTGTATTTCCCATGATCTCCTTACATCTATTCATAGCAAACTTTATTTCTGAAAAAGTATCTGGGACTTTTCAATTAACCTAAAATATGAATATATAGAAAAAATATACTTGTTTGATTTTATTTTTATTTTTTATTTTTGAGTTGGAGTCTCACTCTGTCACCGCAGCCTCGACCCGCTGGACTCCAGCGATCCTTCCGCCTCAGCCTTCCAAGTAACTGGAACTACAGGTGCATGTACCACGTCCGGCTAGTTTTTGATTTATTGTAGAGATGAGGTCTTGCCAAGTAGCCCAAGTTGCCATGGGCTCAGGCAATCCACTCACCTCAGCCTCCCAAAGTGCTGGGATTACAGGCTGAGCCACCGAGCCCGGCTTGTTTGATTTTATACTTGGATATCATTTGTCTTACATGAGAGCTAACAAGATTAGGTGAAAAAATTTAGGACTAAATTCATGAATGGGTCAATATTTAGGATTTAGTTATCATTATAAACTCTGTATAGTGCATCAAATAATCACTGATTTTAATCACTTTGATTTAGAAAACCTATGTTGTAAAAATGTTGAGTCTGAAAAACAAGTATCTTCAGGATAAGCACAGCAATAAACTTCAAGCTGAATGTATAATATATATAATTAAAGCTATATAGCTCAACTGTCATCAATTTTTTATAGCGAGTGCTTTGGGTTTTGTTTATAAACTTTAGGTGCTCAGCAAAGTTATTAACTTAATTGTTTTAAAATGAATTAAATGTTATGCTCCACCTCTATGATTATAGCAAGTTTTATTTAAGGTTTACAAATGAATCAAAATAGTCAATTTGAAAAAATAACTTACTGTGAATTACTTTGTGTTTCACTCAACGTATAGTTAGAATAATGCTGTAAAAATAAACTTAATTATTTCAGCCTATAAACATACTTTTGACTAATTTGTCTTTTAATAATAAATAGTCCTGAATCCATTAATTTTTAAACAGCTTAAGGTCTAATCAACATATAAAAACTGGCACATATTTACAGTGCACAATTTGGTAAATTGAGCCGGGCTCGGTGGCTCAGCCTGTAATCCCGCGCCTTTGGGAGGCTGAGGTGAGTGGATTGCCTGAGCCCGCGGGTTCGAGACCCGCCTGGGCAGCAAGACCTCATCTCTACAATAAATCAAAAAAATCAGCCGGGCGTGGTAGCACATGCCTGTAATTACGGCTACTTGGAAGGCTGAGGCGGAAGGATCGCTGGAGCCCAGCAGGTCGAGGCTGCGGTGGCCGGGAGTGGCCACTGCACTCCAGTCTGGGTGACAGAGTGAGACTCCAACTCAAAAAACAAAACAAAACAATTTGGTAAATTTTGACTTATGGATATATCCATGAAATGAATACCAAAATCAAGATGTGAACATACTCATCACTCCCAAGTTTACTTGTGCACACCCTTTGCAAAAACTTCTCTCAGTTCTCCTCTATCCTCAGTCTCTAAGTAACTGCTTATCTGCTTCCTTTCACAATAGATTAATTTGAATTTTCTTGAGTTTTACAAAAACAGAATTACAAGATATGTACCCATTTTGCTTGGCTTCTTTCACTTAGCATAATTATTCTGAGATTCATCAATGTTGTTATATCCACAGTTCATTCCTTTTTATTGCCGAGTAGTATTCCACGATATGGATATACTCCAATTTGTTTATCCATTCATCTATTGAGGACATTTGGAGAGTTTCCAGTCTGGGACCATTACAAATATAGCATCTATGGATATACATTTCCTTTTCTTTTCTTTTCTTTTTTCTTTTTTTTTTTTTGAGTTGGAGTCTCACTCCATTGCCCAGGCTGGAGTGCAGTGGCACGTTCATGGCCACTCCAGCGTCCTGACCCTGGCAACAGGCATGGTTCTTGTTAACCCTCTATTTCAGATGATTCTTTCTCTGGTCAGAGAGCTCAGTCACATGTATGTGCTTATAGCACTTACTGAATACTCAGGGGACTCTGCAGCTTTCCAGGGTTCTCTCTCAGTAGCTCTTTCCTCTCTAATTTACTTAGTGTCCTCAGATTCTTGGTCCTGCCTCCCCAACCTGGGGATACCAGGATTGCCTCAGTACCTTCTCTCCATCTCACCTGAAAACTCTATTAAGCATGTTATATACACTCTCTCATTTAGTCCTTACCATATCCTCGGAGATAGGTATTATTTTTATCCTAATTGTAAAGCTAATGCTTAGAGACATTAAGCATTATTTGTCTAAGGCCACATAATTATGTAGTTAGCAAGGCTGAACTTGAATTCAGTCTTCTTGACTCTATAACTCATGTTCTAAAAACAATAAGACACAAATTCAGATTTACAAATGAGTAACGTAGGGTTAATTGCAAAAACTTTCATTATTGAGTTCCTTTAGATACCAGTATCCTCTGAATATTAAATTGTGAATCAATATTTTAGCTCAATATGTCAAAAGCAATTTTATTTTAGAAGTTAAAGTTAAGTTGATCATTTCCTAATGATCAACAATCACATAAGGCACTCAGACACTAAAAAAGAGACAGTTCTGTATTTAAATAATTTGTTTATAGTATCTCAAAAATAGATTAAACATCAGGGGAAAACTATCATTATTTTTTTCTTCTGTGTGTAAGTATACTTATGAATACAGAGTATAGGATCACACAATTTTCCCTAAAACAGATACAATTATTTCTACATTAACACACTTCTTTAAAAGGGACTTGTGTGTGGTATAACAGATATCTGTTATATGATATAAAATACATGTAACATTTCATATTTCTTTGTCATTACTGGAAAGACAAATATGAATCAATAAGATGAAATTGCTCTTATAACAAAAGTCTGATGAAGACGCTCTTAACCATGAAAGTTTGTTTCAAAGTATGCTCTCTGAACATCTAATTAAAAGGCCTTGAATTTTCCCATGTAGGCTCATTTGCACACTTTTGTGAAATTAAGGAACAGACAGGATAAGGGTCCTTAGAGAATAATCTCTGAAGAAATTATAATGTTATTTTTGTTATTTACCTGAAGATTTTCACAGGTTTCTTGACTATAAGTCAGTCTCTGGATTTCTGTAGGTGAAACGAGATATAATGCTTGTCCATTGTTGGTGAAGCAGAACGTTCTGGCTATTCGCATATTGGTAAGGGGCAAGTAATACACATCTAATAGAGGCCTTAAACTTGGCAAACTTGAGAAAAAAATTAAAAACTTTGTTAATAATAATGTCAATTTTAGTCATGAACATATTATTTAAGTTAAAAATGGCAGAAACCTTATAAATCTTATGATTTAGTTTAGCTTATATACTTGAGTGGGATATAAAAATGATTTATATTCTTCATATACTTGCTCAGTATTAACTGAGTAAAAACAAATTCTCAGTGTATATGACAATACTCAAAAATAGCATTTCTTTCAAACAATATATAATTCTGTAATATGAATTGAGGGAAGAAATGTTATATCTGTGTTTTAAAAAAAACTCTTACCTAAAAGTCATTATATGTCCATTGGCACAGAAACAAGCAAGGCAGATACTGTTACTCAATGCTACAATATCTCCACGAAGCACAAATGAAGTCTCTGTAATGTTTTGCTTATATGCACAGTTCTGGGTTGGCAGTGAGATTACTTTTGCTTGCTTTTCAGAACATATCACTGCATACTGGTTTTCACTAATTTCCTGAGAAGAAGAGGGAGATATGGAGACAGGTCGACGTTTCTTTAATTTCTCTTTTTCATCTTTTTCTTCAGGAACATTGTGTTCTCTCCAGGGTTCATATGCAGGTGGCATTAAGCAGCCTGTGGTATCCAGAAATGCCATTCTCAAGATTGCACCTTTTAACCTCAATATAGTACCTGAAATATAGACGTCTAGTAAGTAACAGAAATATTTTAATCCACAGAATAAATATGGTGATTCCAACTTTGACATATATGAGAGGAGACCCAAAAAAACCCCAGAATTATTTTTTGGAGGGTGGGTGCAGTACACGCTTCCCCTACCTAGATAAGTGTTCTAGGAACCCATTGGTATCAGTGTACCAGCTAGCATTGTGTGAGAAGCTGTGTTTGGCTTAAGTGAATTTTTTTTTGAGATTCTTTCAACGTGTTTTTGCATTTCATGACGGATGATTTATGAGTGCACCTGCCCAGATGGTGCTGAATGTTCAGTTTTTGACCAAAAACGACATGACCCCCATGCCCTACCCTCCCTATTCACCTGCTCTTGCCCCAAGCAACTTTTTTTTTTGTTTCCCCAGATGAAAAAAGTCCTCAAAAGGAAAAAGTCTTTCAGATGTGGCAGAAGTGAAACAAGCAAACCAATAAACAAACAAACAGCTGCAAAAGCACTTTTAAAAGGCATCAAAATTGACAAGTTCAAAAACTGTTTTGAGGGGTGGAAAAAGTGTCTCAATAGGTGTACTTTACCAATCAGGGAGTATTTTGAAAGTGACTGAAGTTTAAACATATAAGAGTAAATACAGAATTTTTTACAAATAAATTCTGACTTTTTTGGGGTCTCCCCTTGTAATAGACACTCAAATATATGCTGAATGCATACTGAACTGAAAACTGCACACTGGCTTATTGACAGGATTCAAACTTCAAGCATTATATTTATGAGTCTGGAAAAAGATATCAACATTATCCACCCCAAACAAATAGATGCCACCAACTGATCACTCACAATTAAATTACATATGATAAATTTTGTAAACATTTATCTGGCTTTTAGATGAATAAACAAATGATACAATGGGATATATGAACTATAATCTCAGATTTCACACTTAGAGATTAAAAATAGCCAAGTTTAGAATGTTTAAAATTACACTTCCCTGTTCTTCTCTAAACATATATCATTATTTTGCTTGTGAAACATGATATTTTGAGGTATTAGGAATACATTACTATAACAACTTTTTTTTTTTTTGAGTTGAAGTCTCACTCTGTCGCCCAGACTGGAGTGAAGTGGCCGCTCCCAGCCACCACAGCCTCAACCTGCTGGGCTCCGGCGATCCTTCCGCCTCAGCATTCCGAGTAGCCGGAATTACAGGCATGTACTACCATGCCCGGTTGATTTTTTGATTTATTGTAGAGATGAGGTCTCGCTGCCCAGGCGGGTCTCGAACCCGCGGGCTCAAGCAATCCTCTCACCTCAGCCTCCCAAAGGCGCGGGATTACAGGCTGAGCCACCGAGCCCGGCATAACAACCTTTTAAGAACTTTTCCTATGTAGTATTTAACAAATGATCCCCGAATGGCTATATAAATAAACAATATTCTGAAATCTTGTTCTGTGTATTCCTTCACTGAAAACACAGGGCTGTCTCTGTCCCCATTTCCTTTACATTTTAGAATTCTTAGGACAATTCAAGAAGGAAAAGCAAAAAATTCTATTAAATTATTAAATCACAGTAACTCTAAGTGCAGCACCAGAGCATACTTACCACTTGGAGAAACAATTACTGGCTGAAGAAGTCTTTGTTCTCCCCCTGGGGGAAGGTTCAGTGCAATGACAAGCACTGTTCCTAGTGTTGTTCCAACCCATAGACAAGGGGAAGGGGATGAATCTGTCTTTCGAGTAAATGTTTCACAGAAATGAAGAGCAGAGATTGCTTCTCGGGATTCTTTGTCAATGCTCGTTACACTTGAACTCCGTGATCGGCTGAAGGAATTATCCTTTACATCTGAAATGGTTTAAAATGTTGAGAGACAGCTCAAGTACTAAAATATCACATTTTGGGGGGGTATAAATTTGGTCCAATAGTTAATCGGCAAAAAGACAAAATCGAAAGCATATTTAACTTCCTTCTGGTTGATCCTTGAACAACGTGGGTTTGAAATGCACCAGTCCACTTACACACAGATTTTCTAGCACCTCCCCAACCAGAGAAAGCACAGCAAGACCAACCCATCCTCTTCCTCCTCGGCCTAGTCACATCAAGATGAGGACAAAGAACTTTATGATGATTCACTTCCACTTAATGAATAGTAAATACATTTTATCTTCCTCACAATTGTCTTAATAACACTTTCTTTATCTTCCTTATAACTGTCTTAATATTTTTTTCTAGCTTACTTTATTTTATGAATACAGTATATAACACATACACCATATATGTTAATCCGCTGTTTCTGTTATTGTTAAGGCTTCCGATCAACAACAGGTTTTTAGTAGTTCAGTCTGAGGGGGGTCATACTTATACACAGAATTTTGACTCTGTAGAGGGTAGAGAGTTGGTGCCCTTAACCCTGCATATTTTTCAAGGGTGAACTGTAATTGAAAAGAAAAACAATGCACTTTTATGCTAATCATTGTTTTCCTTTTGCTTAAACATAAAATACAAACGAACAAATCCACACTTCTCAGAAATGAGCTGGGTGCATCCCAATGAATTTTTGTATATGCCACCCTCGGTATCCTGACTGCTTTTCTAATCTTAGCCCTTAGTACCTTCTTTCTCATGGTGTGGTGTCTTCCTTTGGTAATATGATTCATGACTAGGTAGAGCCAGACAAGTACGGATCTTTTTAATTTTCTTCAACTAAAAAATTCATTTAGAAGTATTCTGACTCTATCTTCAAATTTACTTCAAATGTAAATGTTTTATTATAATATTATTTATTATAAGTAATGTTTATTTTTTTCAAATCTGCCCATATGGAAACCTTTAATCAATAAAAATTTAGCTTTTTTCCATTTTTCTTGAATGCCATTTTAGTTGTAATTAACACACATCCAAGGTATTTTCATCAAAATGTCTAACTCTTATCTGGTTCATATTCTGTCTCTAATTACAGTGATATTTTAAGATTACACTAATAACCTCCTCTCATCTTCAGCTCCCTTCTCTGTGGCTAATCCCAAATCTGTCTCAATCCCTAAGCTTTTTTTCTCTTAGAACTACATTTCCAAATATTTGTTGGCCATTTTTCCTGCTATGACTCACTATGCAAAACCAAAACACACTGTTTCAGCTTAAACACTAAATTCTTCTAATGATACAATTTATATTGACACTCTCATTCTTGTAGTGAACAGCATTCAGATGAACCATAATTTGGATTCTTCCCTTGCATTTTACCTATACGCTTGATGTGATGCCAAGCCCCATGATAGTTTATTGCAACATTTTGTTTCCTTCTTTCCATTAACAATCTACTTCCATTACCCTAAGTCCAGGCTTTTGTCACCATTTACTTAGGAAAATTCCCAAATGATTTCCCCACCTTTGGCATCTCACTGTTAACACAATTCAATTAAGTTTTATAAGGTATAGTTATAATTCTGTCACTTCAATTTTAAAAAATTCTCAGTAGCTCCTCTTTATCTATTTAATCATGGTTATAATCTTATGCAAGTTTTTAATACTTTTCACAAAATATCTTTAACCTACCCCTTGGCCTTTATCTCCCAATGCTGTCCTGCTTCAGTTCATTGTGGGAAATAAATTCAGCCATTTGATTTTCTCCAAACATAACACTTACCTACTTTTAGGCTTTTGCTTGTGAATTTCTGACTGGTGTCCCTGCATCAGTCCTTTTTTGACCTATCAAGATTATGCTTATTTCCCATCTCAGGTATGGTCGTCTTCCTGAAGTTGCTCCTGGTTTCTGCAACCTCACATCGTTTCCCTCTCTTTTGAATCCTTATGGTGTTGTATCACTCCATGGCACTTACAGCACATTTGTTCTGTAGCTATTTCTGACTTAGTTTCATATCCAGCTCTAAAGTGACCCCAAGTACCCTGAGTGCAAGGATTATGTTGTTTTGATACCCTGCAGAATTTAGCACAGTGCCTTGCATGTAAAAGGTACTCAATAAACACTTGCTGAAGACAGATATATAGTTGAGAATATCTAAACCAATGTTTTTGCTGTATTGTTAGGATATATTACAATTCCCGTAGTTTCTACTGTTCACATCTAATAAATAACTCCTCAAATTATAAGCTTTCAATGCCAATGTGAGAGGAATGACTCTTCAGAATGTTATGAAAAATGAAACATGTTCATGTTTTCTAAGTTGTATTTGATTAAACAAAAAAGGAATAACACCAAATCCTAGTAATTCCCCCAAAAGCTTTTTACAATCAAATTTAGATTCATAAATTGAAAATATTTCCTTAAGTAATAACTATATGCAACTTAATTTTAATTATGGCTAGCCCCTGAAAACAATATGGGTCGTTTTTAATTGCAGTTTCTTTCTTTTTTTTTTCTGATTACCATGGCAAACACTTTATTTTTTATTTTTATTTTTTTTTTAGAAAGCAGGATTTATTGAGAGGACAGAAAAGCTCCGACAGTGGGAGGGGACCCGAGGGGGTTGCCCTGACTGTAGTTTCTAAAAATGTCTTTCTTTTGCCTGAAGTTGCATCTCCTGTTATAAATTATGGTAGACAAAAACTACTTACTATAAATGAAACAACTTTCCATAATCAATACCTCATTATTGGATGTTTGTAATAAGATATTTATTATAAATATTTACTAACTCTTTAAAGTTTTTAAAGTTATTTTCATAAACTATGAAACAATTTTTAAAAATTGCCAAAGACAAACACATGTGTTACTTAAATAAACCATACACATATAAGGTAAATGGGCATTATATTTTCAGTTGTGACCAATTGATAACAATAGAAAACAATGATATAATAAAAGTTGACAATATCAATTATCCTGTGGAAAAAAACTCTCATAACTATTAAAATTACAATAGGTGATCCACAACAATTTATATTTTAAATGTTAATTCATAGTTTAAATAAGCAATATTTTAATTTAATGGACTAATTTAACTATATAAAATTCATAAGCTACAATTATATTTTTATTATGACTTATCTGTAAAATTGTATTAGAAAAAAACTCCAAGACTACATCAATATAAAAAATAGAGTTAGAATCAAGTTTGAGACTGATAGAGATAGGTTGCTTATTTTATTTTCTGCTTAGAACTGTTTAAAAATAACTCAAAACTTTCAGCACTTCATAAATTACAATTTCTACTTATTACTATTAAGTTAGACATTGTGGGTCTCTGTGGGTTGATTTTTACAAATTGGGCAAGCTAAACAAATGGAATAGAAAGTTTAATTTTAGTAGTTCTAATAATAAAAAAATGAAAAATAACTACTGTTAAACAGGACCTACCATGTGCCAGGCACTAGCATAATATATTTATCATCTGATTTAATCCACATAACCACCTTGGAAAGTATTATTATCACAGTTTAACAAATAATTAAATAGAGGCTCAGAGAGGTTAAGTGACTTTTCCAGAATACCAGGCTAGTATATGGTAGAGTCAGCATTTATGCCCATATCCAAGTCTAAAACACTGTTAGGCAACTTCAGACAGCCATATCACCAATATCATAGAGCTAGAGTTGGAAGGTTATGGTTATTATTGAGCATTAAAGTTTAGTCTTTAGATGCCATAAAAGAGGAGTATGTGCTCTTTCTCGCAGATCTAAACTCAGATAAAATTTGTCATTAACGTCTCCACCCAGTTCTAGCTGACACAATCATGTCATAAAATCATTGCTCTCATGCTACTCTCTGGATACCTTAAACATTCTATTTTTATATATCACTCTCTCCTCCCTACACAGAGCCAAATGCAGTGAACATTTATATTCCCAAATCAAATTACAATGCCATGGGATGAATTAGCTCAGGGTCAAAATTAGGTCAAGAAACGAACTCACCTCAAGGTATGTAATAGTTTGATGTTTGCCTCCTAAGGCTAAGACTTGAAAAGTAACATCAAAACTGTAACAATACCACCCATAGTTCCTGACTAACAGGTCATGGAATACAAGACGGACAAGCTATAGTGAAAGTGCAGTGCAGCACAATTTCCTCATGAGCAAAAATGAATTCTACTCACAGAAGCTTCCAGGGCTGCAGGATAGTTCAACAGCGTCAGCTGCTTTACTAGTGTCAGGACCTATCAATACAGTTGAGTTTTTCCCTAATGCCTCCATAACCAACATAAAGAAATTAGCACCCAAGAATCTCCAACAGAAAAAAAAAAAATAGTTCAACAGCACAATGACTGGAGAGAAATTACTTAGGAATCGAAACACAGGAATACTAAAGGTATTTATTAGTCAAAGTTATAATTGGCTTAGGGCGGTAAAATACATGAGCACACTAGCTAAACCATAAACTTAACAAGGAAGACCTATAAAAGCATGGAGTACACACTCTGACTGAATAACATAAGATTTATAAATGTATTTTAAAAAATTGGTTATGATATTTTCATAACTTCAAAAGTAATTCTACATGTGTTTACTCAGATTTTTAAGATGCTAAAAGACACAAAGCCAGTTTTACTAGTAGTAATTAATGTTATTGAAATCATGGGCCAATTTGAGTCTGATGAAAACGCTGGATCCTCTTATAGGAAAAAAATGCACAATGTAAGCCTAAAATAAATTTGGGTTCAAATTATGTCTTTTATTTTTTTGTGTGTGAAAATAATAATGACCTTTTCAAAACATATGCTATCCTATATTTGGATTAATTATTGTTTGTTTACACTAGTGACATTATCAAATTCTGTTGATATAATGTATGAGAGGGCTGAGATATATTCGTTTGGTTTTCTTAAATTTGTATTACAGTTGCTTTAAATTTAAAAGCAGTTCTACTAAATTACTTTTCCTATGAATGAAATATTCTATTGATGACAGTGAAATACGTTACATGCCTATTCACTCATAATCACATGCTTTCTTTCAGTATAACTAAAGTGAGAATATGATTTGGAAATGCTAAAATTGTATGTTTAAACAAACATTTAAGTTTGTATTCTATGTTAAAGGAAAAAAATAGGGAATCTAGAGAATAAATAGTGAGGTAAGGGCAGTAGGCCAATACCAGAGAGAAAATCTAGTTATCTCTAAGGTAGAAGTGAGTAAAAATCATTCTTAAGCAGTCATACTTCTTATCCAGCTAAAGGCAAAAAAAAAAAAACCAAACAAAAAAACCCTGAAATTGAAAAAACACACAAACATGAGTTTAAAAAGAAAGCCTGCTTTTTATATATTATATGAAAACTTATTTTTATCATCATTGAAATGTTATTTGTCCCTATATGATATGAAGGAGCTGTTTTGAGCAGGACATGAAGTAAAATTATTGACTGAATATATTTACCCTGCGTTCACAATAAATGAGTTGCATAGAAGGTGCTTTGGAAGAAAACACATTTTCCAATTTATCACCAAAAATTCAGTAGGGATGATTTTGATGAGAGATTCACTATAATTTAGAGAATGAATTACTCATTTTTAAAATATTAAATTAGTAGAAAAATAATTTTACAGATTACAGTTCAAAATAGGTTTTCAGATGGCTAGTTGGGATATAGCCACTTTTAATAAAAATCATTCTAAAATTGCACAAATTTAATCTTATGTTAAATTCTGTTGATATAAAGTTTGAGAAGGCTGAGAAAATATACTCCTTTGGCCTTCTTAAATTTGTATTACAATTGCTTTTTATAATTTACATATAGCATTTTAAAGATTATTCCACAAGCTGTTGAATATATATATATATATATATATATATATATTTATTTATTTATTTATTTATTTATTTTTTGAGTTGGAGTTTCACTCTATTGCCCAGACTCGAGTGCAAGAGCACACTCCTGGTCACAGTGGCCTTGACCTGCTGGGCTCTGGCGATCCTTCCACCTCAGCATTCCAAGTATCCGGAACTACAGGCGTGAGCTACCACGCCCGGCTAATTTATTTTTATTTATTGTAGAGACGAGGTCTCACCAAGTTGCCCGGGTGGGTCTTGAACCCACGGGTTCAGGCAATCCACTCGCCTCAACCTCCCAAAGTGCTGGGATTACAGGTTGAGCCACCGAGCCCGGCCAAGATGTTTAATCTTTAAACATCTTAGTCATTTTAAACTTACTTTCCAATGAAAATCTAGTTTACAGTAATTTTAAATATTCTGATTTCTGACTTCCCATTACAGGGTTTAATTGCTTTGAATATTCATTCATTTCTTTTACTTACCTAGATCAGGCTTTAGGTCAGTAGGCAAACTTAACTTTCTTGACATCTTTGCTGAAAAATAAAACATATTTTTTAAACTCTGAAGAATATTTGATTCATACTTATTGCCTGATTTTCAAGATAGAAGTGAATACTTTAATTACTAAATCTAGAAGCTAGAATAATTAAAATATGAGTAATAGTATTAGGAGTAGAAAGTAAATCTTACTCTCAACTTTTAAAAACTTTGTACTTACTTGATATATCTTTTTTGTACTTAAAACTCTGACTTTAAGAAATCCTTTTCAATCCTAATTTTTAATTATTTCTAGGTTCACAGAAAAGGATTAGGCTTTTCTTAGAGAAGATAAGTCATTTCTCAGAAGAAAGGTGTTGTGGATAAGGATAATAGAGACATAAGTTAGGGTAAGAGATATAAACTCTTTCCAGTTCATCTTCATAGCTATTGAACTCATTAATTTTTAAGGTTAATTTTCAAATTATAAGCCAAATCTATATTAACAATCAAATTTAGGTATTTGATTATATCATAAAATAACTGACTCAACCATTACCTGATATAAGTTAACCCTTCTATTTACATTGTAGTAAAAAACAAAATGCTAAAGTTATGATATCTGTATAATATGTAAAACAAAAAAGCTAATGCATAAACTTACTGAAATTCACTTTCCATCCTCAAAATCAGTCATTGCTTTAATCTAGAAAGTGATTTGAAGTTAGGAGTTGTTCAACTATATATTATGTTAGTGAGTGCATGCGTAACAGAATAGTGAGTACTTCCTATGTGAAACTGTGAAAAAGTATGTTTGTTAATACATGAATGCATATACTAGGTTAAACTTTGGACTGTTAGGAGATATTTAAAGCACAGACCCTGCTAGTCCATAAGGGCGCCATGTAAACAAAGAGAAATCCAGTCATAGTACAAAACTTCCACATCTAAAAAAATGACAAATCCAGTGTTAGGAAAAAGGCATTAGGTGGGCTGGGAAAGGAAAAGGGAGGGAAGGAATCAAGTTTTTACCTCTAAGCTTCATTAACCTAATTAGTATTCTTTAACAAATAACAATGGGTCAAATTTAGGAATTAGTCATCCTATTTTCACTGACCTAATACAATTTCAGTTAAAAGATAAAAGGTAATAATACAAACCTTAAATAGCAAAATAAAATCTGTACTTGATCTTAACATACATGGTTACTGTTATGTTGGATATCCAATATCCTTAAATGAGAAGATATTATACCCCTAAACAGTTCTTTAAAAGGCAATATTAAATACTATGAAAAAACTTAGAGGTTTTCATAAAATCTATACATACAATGTATAGACCTTGTTAAAATGCACATTCTGGCTCCAAGACTAGGGCTTACAAGACATTTCCAACATGTCTCCTATGAGCTGCTGATACAAGGTCCTTAGACAGTAAGCAACTTCCAGGTAGTAACCAAGACAAATCTGTGAAACCAAATACGTATATATAGTTAAGTCCACCAAAAATATTTCTTGAATAAGTTTCAATGTCCAGCTTGTAAAATCTGGAAGTGTAAAGTATAGTGATTAGGACTGGGTTTGGATTCAGACCAAATCTAGGTTCAAATCCACTTTTACTAACTACAAGTTATATAAATGTAGCAATCACTTTGTCCCTCTAAACCTCAAATTTCCTTATCTGTAATATGAGGATAGATAGCTGTGAGGATTATATACGATGATGTAAGCAAATAATTGAGCATAATAACTGGCATATGGTGTGGTTAAATATTATTAATAATACAATAAAATACGAATTTTTAAATAAACTATAAAACACTGTACAGATGTGTTATTACTGTACTTAAAAACAACCTAACCTTCATTCTAATTCTATGGTGATAGTCTAAGTAACTAAAATAAGCAAAATAAAAAAACCTTAGGACAAAAGTATGTCATGGTATACACCACTATAAACTTAACCATTCATTTCTAAAAACTGAAAACAATATAAAGTTAAATATAAGAGAAAAATAACTTGAAAAATTTACAAGATATAAGTAACAAGTTTATTCTTTTAAAATTAGTTTTCAATTAAAATGTTATACAAATATTTTATAAATTAGAAATATTTTTGTTGCTTTCATTAACTATACATATATTTCTGCTAAAAAATTTTACTAGCACTACATTTCCTTTTGAATTTTATAAACATATGTTTTTGATCTTCCTTAGTACTTACACTAGAATTTTATATAGCCTTAAATATTTTTTAAAATTTAAGTTACTTTCTCTCATAGAAGAAGTTTTGGTTTAAAATTTTTTAATTTCTTTTTTATGTTAATATACTGAATACAATGAATCAGCTTACAAGCAATTCTTCAGTTGGTTTAATTTCAACATTTTAGTAATATTGAAGTTAAAGTTACACATAAAATGATTAGGAAGATTTTTTTTGAATATAGTGACTTTACTATGTATTTCACAAAAATTTTAGCTATGTAGTTTAATTATTACTTCCAGGAAAACTTTACAATTGAATATTCAACCTGGACTCCAACTTAACCACAGTGCTCTAATGACAGATATTTAGCCAAATTGCTGTTATATTTTGATATAGTTTTAAGCAATCTCCTAGAGTATAGAACTTGAAATGTCAGTTTACATCAGAAGATTAACCTTTGCTATTTTGTGTCAATTCTAGCTATTAAGTAATATTTAAAGATACAAAATTAAGAGTTTCAAAGAGTAGAGAAAAACTTGTTTTATATACAGGGCATGAACTTGAACAAAATGATATTTATTCATTTATTAATACTTACTGGACATGTTAGCAATGTGACAGCGGACAGGAATATACTTTCTGACCCCCATGAGCTCACAGTTAATTAGAAGAAATAATTACAATGCACTGTAGTGAGTACTAGTCACAGAGGCAAGCACCAGGTGTTGACTGCAGTGCACTGGATTTTTGCCTATTTAGTCTGGAACACTTACTTAAGACTGTGGGATATGGAGATAAAGCCACCAAGAGACTTGTATATTTTCACAAAACAGAATGTTCTCATCTTTCTTTTTTTGATTAATAATATATTTTCTTTTGATGTAAAATTTATATACAAATGCACAAACTTAAAAGGTATCATCACTGAATTTTGACAATATACACCTGTGTAACTCGAACCTGTGGCAAAATGAGAACATTACCATTAACCCCAAAAAGTTCACATGCTGCTCCCCAATCAATCCCTGTCCCAATCCTAGAAATAACCACAGCATTAAGCTTTTTCACCTTAGATGAGTTTTGCCTGTTCTACAACTTCATATTTATGAAATCACAATATAAACTCTTGTATAAGGTGTCTTTCACTCAGAATGCTTTGTAAAGCTTCTTCCTCAAAATAGTTTAAAGCTAATGTTCTTTTTTTCAATGCACAGAATGAGAGTTTTAAAAAAGATAGTCTCTTATTTAACAGATTCAGAAGTCATATCAGATTTGTTGTTCTTACTGTTTACTATGCATTTGTATTCTTTAAGTTTTTTGAATTAAGTGTTTATATACAGTAAATTTGGAAAAAAATAAACAGAAAAAAGGTCACCATTAATGTCCATAGTCAGAAGCAACATACTTGCATATCTCCTGCCAGTTACTTTCTAAAATTTTTCTTTATATAGTTGAGATTGACTATAATATACATCTGTATCTGGCTTTTTTCACTATTAAAATAAGCATTTTCTTACATCATTAGCTGTTAGTATATTTTAATGGCTATTTACATGGACACTAACAAACCAGTTAGGTGTTTTCCAGTTTTTCAATATACACAATAAAATGTATACATAAATATTTGCATACATTTTGGATTTCCAAAATCACACAGAAGAATTAATGCCAGTACAACTCCCCTAACACCTAAGATGCTCCAAAGTATGTCTTTAAGTAGTATTTTTTAAAAGGTATAAAAGTATAACACTTTACACATTTCTGCTTAGATGAAAAGTAAGAAAAACATGAATAACTTTGGAAAGACGGTGACGTGCTAGATCATAACTATACCCCCCCAAAACTTAAAAAGTTGCTCCATTTGTACTGAGTATAGCTAAGAAATCTGAAGCCAGACTTATTATCCTCTCCCTCTGAATGTTAACTTGTCTATTTTACAAGGAAACTTTTGGTGTGCAGGGGGAGGACAGGAAGAAGGAAGGGGAAGAAGGAAGGGGAGGGAGGAATGGAAAGGATTTATTTATTTATTTATTTATTTATTTTATTTTTTTGACATGGGAGTCTCACTCTGTTGCCCAGACTGGAGTGAAGTGACATGGGAGTCTCACTCTGTTGCCCAGACTGGAGTGAAGTGGCCGCTCCTGGCCACCGCAGCCTTGACCTGCAGGGCTCCGGCGATCCTTCCGTCTCAGCCTTCCGAGTAGCCGGAATTAGAGGCATGCGCTACCACGCCAGGCTGATTTTTTGATTTATTGTAGAGACGAGGTCTCACTGCCCAGGCGGGTCTGGAACCCACGGGCACAGACAATCCACTCACCTCAGCCTCCCAAAGGTGTAGGATTACAGGCTGAGTCACCAAGCCCGGCTAAGGATTTATTTTTTATTTTTTTATTTCTGAGTTGGAGTCTCACTCTGTCGCCCAGGCTGGAGTGCAGTGAGTGTCCCCGGCCACTGCAGCCTCGACCTACTGGGTTCTGGCGATCCTTTCGCCTCAGCCTTCCACGTAGCCGGAATTACAGGGACGCACTACCATGCCCGGTTGATTTTTTTGATTTATTGTAGAGATGAGGTCTTGCCAAGTTGCTCAGGCGGGTCTCGAACCCGCAGGCTCAGGCAATCCACTCACCTCAGCCTCCCAAAGTTCAGGATTACAGGCTGAGCCACCGAGCCCGGCTGGAAAGGATTTAAATACTAGAATGCATCTGTAATGGCCTGCCTTTTCTTGAATGAAGAGGCACTACCTGGAGATTTGCTAACTGACAGGCAAGAGAACTGTGCAGTATCTAGCAAGGATTTTTTCTGAGTGGCACTGCTGACTTGGTGTGTGATCCCCTACCTTTAACTGCCTTCTACTGAAACTGAATGGTCATGTTTTTCTTTGATTTCATTGATACTTTAGTGTAAAGTTGGGAAATCTCAAGAACCATTTGTTAGCAAAACATACTGTTCCTGCTAACATTTAAATTTTAGAAATTGCTTTTGTAATAATGATTCATTCTCGTAAATAATTCAAACAATGCAGAAAAGTACACATTAAAAAAATCATCCAATAACCCACTAATCAGAAATAATCATCAAGATTTGTTGACTATCTTTCTAACATATTTCTTTGTATACAGACATATGGCCACTAATCAACTATTTGAAGAAAATGTGATGCTATATGCTTAAATATAATAAATATTTACATTAAATCTAACTAAAGTAAAACTAAAGGAACTACTAAACTTACAACTTTTTAAAACTGTAAATCATTTCTTAAAAACTCTAAGGATAAGAAAATGCATTACGGAAAACATTCAGAGGTCGAAATAATTTTTACACTTATGTTTAATATTAGACAGTAAAGAATGGCTCTCAACTATGACAGATCAGGAAAGTAGCCTTCTCTCCCTTCCATGAGCAAACATTACTTCTTGATTTGTTACACTGTTTTTACAGTTACAAGTTTTAAAACACTTATGTTGTATTATAATTCTAATTTGCACAAAAGTTTAGTGTTGGCTATATTTAAACATATATAAACATTTATAAACTGACATAAATTTTTTTAAACTAAAATTTCTCCATTTGTTGGGTTATTTTTTGTACTTTGTGTAAATTTCATCATGAGGTAGTTTTCATCATGAGATTATTTTTTGTACTTAATTGTGTAAATTTCATCATGAGGTAATTAGTGCTATGTCCCTCGGTTTCTTTCATGGTTAGAAATGTCTGCCTGTTGTCTTCATACCTCAAAATTATTTATCTGTTAACCTCTACTGTTTATCTGTTTTCTCTTTCATTGACATCTGCTTTTAGTTATTTCATTCCTTCTGGAAATTTGCTGTTTAATCTGCCCTTCATTTTTAACTTAAGATGTAGACTTCAGATCACTGGTTTAAAACAATTCTTTATTTTCTAACATAAGCATTTAAAGAGGATATCCCAGGACCTGGCTTGAATACCACACAGACTTCTAGGGCTTCTTCTTGGAGCAGTTCCTTCCTCTCCCGCGCCCTGCTTCACAAATTCCAGTCATGTCAGCATCCCAGAAATCCAAATTCTGCCTCCTTAGCCTAGTGAGACTACAGTTCTTCTAGGGCTCTATGTACTTGTGCTGCAAGAGGAAAGTGCTCTGTGGCAGAAACCTGGGAAACTGTGGTGCTCACCTCCTGTTTTCCCATCTTCTCAAGGATAAAAGTCCTAGAATGCCTGTTGTTAATGTTTGGAAACAAATAAGCTTGTATATTTGGACCAGTTAATTTATAGGTGTTTTCTGTGGGAGTGTAAGTACTAAACCTGAGGTCTAAAGTTGAACTTTAGGCTAAAAGTCTGTATCTTGCCATTTTTATGATTTCTAGGGAATATACTTGCTTTCAGGTCTTTTTAGTTGATCTCCTTGATGGCAGGTCCAGAAGAGGCAGATCTACCTCTGCAGAAACAGTGAGTCCACCTGGCTTGTAGCTTGGACTGTGATATAAATTTGTGTTGAGGGAGTTACAGACTTTATCCAGCAATTTTATGATGCTCATATTTTTACCTCTCAGGAGTCTCAGAAGCACTTGTCAGTCAATTTATCCTGCCAGCTGATTTTACTACAGTTGTCAAGGAACTTTTACTCATGTACTCATCTTCCACTGTGGACTCCAAACTGAAGGCACACAATTTGAATGAGTTCTTGAAAGACACGCTGTCTCTATTTTTTTCTTCAACTGTGTATTCTTCAACCCTTGCTTCCTCTTAGTACCCTCCTTGCTTTGAAATCTTCTGTCACTGGAGAGTGTAAACTAGCTCTCTTTCTCTATGCTTTTGTCCATCAGAAACAATGAGAATGATAACAAAGAGGTTTCTTCAATTTGAGGAAAACTGATATCAGAGATATATCCAGGTAGGTCTTTAAGTGGGGTCTTTGCTGTTTCTTCTTATAAACCTGAAGAAAGACATCAAGCTGGCTGGTTGTGTAAACAGTAAAGAGCTGCATCTGCTTGGAGGCAATAATAAAATTATTCCTGATCAATAATCGTGACCACTACAATTATGTCTGCAATGTAAGTTTCAATACCAGGGAAAGAAATAAAAAGTCCAAGAGAAGCGAATTTCCAAGCAAGAGGACTACTTGGACCATTACAATATAAATGCGTTTCATTATGATTGATGCTTTTTAGTCCTTTGCAATCAAAGATATTTTATAAGTTTTTTCAATTGTAAAGATTCTTATTGCTTCTTTGAAAGTCAACAAATGTTTTGTGATTTTCCTCTAGTTTTTCCACACTTTTGCTAATAAAGGGTACTTGAAAGACAAAACTATAAATTTACTTTTTAGAATGTGACATTATGGGCTGGGCGTGATGGTTCAAGCCTATAATCCCAGCACTTCGGGAGACCCAGGCGAGAGGATCGCCTGAGCCCAGTGGTTCGAGACCAATCTGGGCAACTTGGTGTGACCTTGTCTCTAAAATAAATAAATAGATAAATAAATAAATAAATAGCTGGGTGTGGTAGGCAAGCACCTGTAGTTCTGGCTACTAGGAAGGTTGAGGCAGAAGGCTCGCCTAAGCCCAGTAGGCCAATACTGGGGTGGCTGTAAATGTGCCATTGCACTCCAGATTGGGCAACTGAGTGAGACTCCAACTCAAAAAAAAAAAAAAAAAAAAAGAATGTGACATTATGGTACAAATGGCTTAACAGCAATAAAAAAATGTAATTATTATGATAGTATGATGAAGCTTCCTAAAAAGCAAACTAATTTTTGTTAATACTGAGAGAGGTGCAGCAATGAGAACAGAAATATCAATTTTCTTACATATGCAGAGATCCAAAGCTACTCTCTTCAAAGGGATAATGCAGAAATGTAAATAAAACAATCGACATAATAAAGGAACTAAAACTCTGCCTGTAGATATGGCAAGGAATCTAAGGGGCAAAGAAGGACTAAGAAGTAGATATTCTCTTATTGCTTAACATTCATATCTTCCATGCTTGAAGCAAAATTCTGAAACACAGAAACAAAATTTATCTTGCAAAATACTATGTATATGTCCAGCATTTAATGTGTGTTCAATAATCACCACAATGAATGAATGAACAAAAGCTATCACTGAAACTTTTACTATACCTATAAAAAGAAGATGAATTTCTACACAAACAAAATGAAATAAGGAGGGCAAATAAAAATATAGGCCTGTTGATAAAAATGATGATGTTTGGAAATACCCAAAGAAAACATATCTATTACCTGGAGTAGAGGTAAATCTTTAAAAAGATACAAATACTTGTCAGGTAAATCAAATTTTTTCCTGATCTTATTTGCTTTGCAAACATTTATAGAACTTAATGTCTAATATAACATCATCATTAATCCCTTTGTAACACGTCAAAGAGAATTTTCTACAGAATAAAAAGTATTACATAAATCTAACATAGTAAGTGTCATGGGGTAAACTGTGTCCCTCCAAAATTCTTAGGCAGAAACCTCAAGTTCCTCAGAATGTGACTATATGTGGAGACTGGGCCTTCAAAGAAATGATGTAATGAGGCTCTTAGGCTGTGCCCTAATCTGACTGGTGCTCTTTAAGAAGAAATCTGAGCCGGGCTCGGTGGCTCAGCCTGTAATCCCGCACTTTGTGAGGCTGAGGTGAGTGGATTGCCTGAGTCTGCGGGTTTGAGACTCGCCTGGGCAACTTGGCGAGACCTCATCTCTACAATAAAATCAAAAAGAAAATTGGCCAGGCGTGGTAGCGCACATCTGTAGTTCCAGCTACTTAGAAGGCTGAGGCCATCTAAGAAGGCTCTTAGAAGGCTGAAGGATCGCCGGAGCCCAGCAGGTGGAGGCTGCGGTGGCCGGGAGGGGCCACTGCACTCCAGTCTGGGTGACAGAGTGAGACTCCAACTCAATTTAAAAAAAAAAATGAAGAAGAAATTTGGATACACAGAGAGACACCAGGGGCATGTACATGCACAGAAGACCATCTGAGGATACAATGAGAAGATAGCTATCTGTAAGCCAAAGATAGAGGCACCAGAAGAAACCAAACCTGCTGACACTTTGATGTTAGAATTCCAGCCTTCAGAACTGCCACTTAAGCACCCAGTCTTATTTTGCAATGAGAGTTCTAACAAAATGATAAAATAAGTAATGACAGAACATAAATTGCCACATTTATACTTCCACTCAAAGTTTTTAAAAGTATTATTTTAGTAATATAACTTTACTGCAAACTAATTCATGTTCATGAGCTAACAGCAACTTGTATCTGGAAAGATCACTGCATATCCTTTTAATGCAATAAAAAAAGTTCTATAGGAAGACACACACACACACACGCAGTAAGTGCTAGAATATACAACACAAGCAGACTTTCCAGCAAATTTTATTAAGAAGTTTAACAGAAAGTACATTAAAAATATATTTAAAAATGGAATTGATTCCAAGATGGTGACAGAGTCGGTCGGAGTGCATGAGTCTAACTGATAACTGAGTGGGCACAGGGACGAATATGCATGCAAGTGTGTTGGCAAGTGGAAGAGCAAGTGTTTGACTGAGTGCGGATGTGGGAACAAGTGGCCCAAGCTCTTCTGCCAAGGCAGTTGCCCACATGGCTACTTGGACCCCAGCACGCTCCATGGCCCAGAGGCAGGCACCAACTCTATGACCCTACCGGGAAGAAAGTGGGGAAAAACACCAGCTGTCATCACTGCCTGTCACCACAGGCTTCAATGCCAGGGACACTGGCAGCAGGGACCATGGAGAAACTACATGAAAAGAACTAGTTGCTGAATCCCAGCAGAGAACAAGATGCAGAGATGTCTCCTCCGCCTTGGTTCTGGTACCCAGGCAGAGACAGGCTCTGGCTGCATGTGAATAGCAGAGCTACTCCCTGAGACTAAGGAGTGAATTCAGCACCTCTCTGAGGTTTATCACTGCCAACCCAAAATGGATACATCAGGCGCCCCATCCCCTAACTGAAGTATTTGTGGGTCTATGACTGCAACCAGAGATGAAGAACCCAGCCCACAGCACATGAGTAGTGGTGAGTTTTAAACTGATCCAGCTCCCTTTTCCAAGTCATTTACAAAATATGAGATCTGGATGGGGAGCATCAGAGAGGACTGAACACAGGTGGTTCATTTGGGGGTGATTCACAGTCTTCCCCTGACTGCATAGTGAACAGGGGGACAGATTTAGAAGTTGGACACTTGTCCCCTCTATCAGTCAAGAGCAGTAGTACTGGGGTCATACCTACAAGGAACCCTAAGTCTCAAGAACTGCCACAAGAGGGTACTCAGGAATGACAAAAGTTGCTTTTTTTCTGTTTTTTTTTTTTTTTTTGAATCTCCTTGCTTTTTCATATAGTTTGCAGGGAATTCATACTTTGTTTTGCTTTACTCTTTCTCCTTTTTTTGCAAAAGAGTATATAAGAGTGTGAAAATCTCATATTGTTGGTTTTAGGTTTTTTTGATTTTTTTTTTCTCTTTTTTGCTGACTTGTTTGTCTAGCCATTTGATTGGTTTGTATATTTTTCCTTCTCTTCTTTATTCCCTTCATTGTCCTTTCTTCTCCCTTCTTTCTTAGTTCCTTTCCTCTCCCTTATGTTACATTACACCAGGGAAGATACATACATTCCCACAGCATAGACACTGTGAGGTGGTGGGAAGTGGGTCCCTGGAGACCCACACAACAATCAGTGATCATTGTAATCTGCAAACAACTTTCGAATCTTAGCGCCCCCACCCAACACACCTTATTCAAATCTCAAAGCTGCAAAGGACAGCACAGCTCCCCACCTCCAACCTGGATCCAAATTTGAACAAATCTAGAGGCTTTACCAAAGGAAGAATAGAGGTTAAGCAAAAAGAAGTGAAAACTACTCCCTCTCTTACTGAGCAACAGAAGTAAAGAGAAAGGAAAAATCCATCACAAATGAAAAGAAGTCAATGAAAAAACACAGGCACTCACAAAGACCAAAAAGAATAGTGCACAAGAACTCAATCAGTGAAGTATGCCCAGAACGACTGGTCTCAGACCACAAATGCAGAGATCAAGGAATGGATGTAAAAGATGAATAAGAACCAAGAAAGGCAAGACAAAAATATAAAAGAATTACTGAGATGCAAGCTATAAAGAATACAGTAAATGAAATAAATAATAAACTGACAAGCATGGAAAACAGAACTAACCAGAAGAATCTGAGAGCTTGAAGACTAATATATGCAATAATATAACCCAATCTGTTAAAAGCACAGAAAGGAAGCTTAAAAAGATGGAACAAAGCTTTCAAGAGATGTGCAATTATGTTAAGAGACTGAACTTATACCCAATAGGTATCCCTGAAACAGAAAAGGAGAATGAGAGCAGCCTGGAACAAACAATCTATGAGGTCATCTAAGAAAACTTCCTGCATCTCACTGGAAACATGGCCATGTAAACACAAGACATTGAAATAACCCCTGCAAAGCATCAAATGAGAAGACCAACTCCTAGAAACATAGTGATTCACTTACACAAAGTAGGTATAAAAGAAAAACTAAAGGTAGTGAGACAGAAAGGTCAAAATACCTACCGGGAAAGACTAATCAGAATAGCAGCAGATTTATCTACAGAAACACTACAGGCTAGAGGAGACTACAGTCCAATCTTCAAAGTTCTCAAAGATAAACAATTCCAACCAAGAATTTCCTACCCAGCTAAGTTAAGCTTCATCAGTGATGGAAAATTAAAATCCTTCCCAGACATTCAATCCCTAAGAGTTTATGCTACCTCTAGACCTGCTCTATGAGAGATGCTTAAGAAGGTATTAAGCACTGAGGAAAGAAAAACAAAGAACAACCACACTCTTCCCAAGAATGCAGGAAAACAAGAGAACCAACAATGCATGTATCGGAACTGCAAGAGTGAAAACACACAGATATATCAACCCAATAATCAAAAGGAAACCAACAAACAACTAAACAAACAACAACAAACTGTATTAAGAGCCTCATAACAGACATAAACTCTCACATCTCAATAATCAGCCTGAACATGAATGGATTAAATGCTCACTGAAAAGACACAGAATGGCAAACTGGGTTAAAAAAAAATATGACAATATGACAACATATTGTATCTAGGAGACAAATCTCACCAGAATGGACACCTACAAAGTTAGAGGATGGAAAACAATTTTTCAGGTGAATGGAACATAAAAGAAAGCAGGAGTCATGATCTTAATTCAGAAAAATAAACTCTAGGTTATCAAAACTTTAAGAAGATACAGAAAGACACTACCTAATGATAAAAACCATCCACCATGACCAAGTAGGCTTCATCCCCCCACTACACACAAAAGAAATACTTTTTTTTCCTAACCAGAGAAGTGAAAGACCTTTACAACAAAAATTATAAAACACTGCTCAAAGAAATCAAAGAAGACACAGACAAGTGGAAAAATACATCAACAAGAAATATCTATCCTAGATATATATGCATCCAACACAGGAGAACCTGCTTTTATAATGCAGCTACTAAGTAAATTAAAAAAATATATTGACTAACACAATCATAACTGGGGACTTAAATATACCAGTAACAATCCGAGATAATCAAGGCAAAAAAATAAACATGGAGATCCAGAACTTCAACTTGCGGCTTGACCAATTCAACTAAATAGATACCTACAGAACACTAAAGACACTACCTACAGAACACTTCACTCAACAACCACAGAATATACATTCTACTTATTACCACATGGAACATACACCAAGATCGACCATATCCTCTGCCATAAATAAAGCATAAACAAATTTCATGATATCAAAATACTGCCATGCACCTTCTCCGGACACAGTGGAATAAAAATAAATTATCAACAACAAAATTCCCTCAAAGCCCACAAAGATATTAAAAAGCATGATGCTGTATAATGTGGAAATCAAAGCAAAAATTAAAAGACTCCTGGAAACAAATGAAAATAAAGATACATCATACCAAAACCTCTGGGATATCATGAAAATAGTACTAAAAGAGGAATTTATATCTTTATGAACACGCATCAAGAAAATAGAAAGATCATAAGTAAACAGTCTAATAAATCACCTAAGAAAGCTAGAAAGACAAGACTACCAAAACCGTAACTTCAGCAGAACAATCCAGATCACCAAAGTAAAAGCCCAAATACGGGAAAAACAAAAATAACATAGAAAAAAAAAAATCAATGAAACAAAAAGTTAGTTCCTTGAAAGGATAAACAACATTGACTCGATAGACTCCTAGCCAGATTGACCAAGAAAAAGAGAGAAAAAGCCCAAATAAACACAATCAAAAATGCAGTAGAACAAATCACAATTGATCCTGAAGAAATACAAAAGATTATCAGAGATTACTATGCACACCTGTATGGAAACAAACTTGAAAAACTAAATGGAATGGAGGACTTTCTGACACCACACAACTTCCTAAGGTTGAAACAAGAAAATTCAGACCATAAATAGACCAATAACAACAAGAATTTGACTCTGTCATAAGAAAAGTACCTACAAACCAATCCTATCGAAAGTATTCTGGCAATCGAGAAAGATGGAACTCTTCCCAAATCATTTTATGAAGTTAACATCACACTGATACCCAAACCAGATAAAGATCCAACAAATAAATATCTATGATGAACACAGATGCGAAAATTCTCAACAAGACTACAGTAAATCGGATTCAACACCACATCTCAAAAATCATCCACCATGACCAAGTAGGCTTCATACCCCCATCACACACAAACAAAAGAGATACTTTTTTTTTCCTAACCAGAGAAGTGAATGATCTTTACAACAAAAATTAGAAAACACTGCTCAAAGAAATCAAAGAAGACACAGACAAATGGAAAATAATCCATGCTCATGGGTTGGAAGAATCAACACTGTTAAGGTGCCATCCTACCAGAGGCAATCTACAGACACCCGCCCCCCGCCGCCCCTACCCAGTGCAGGGCTGGTTCAACATTCACAAGATAATAAACATAATTCAATTCATCAACAGATGTAAAAACAAGCACAGAAAAAGCTTCAGATAAAATCCAGGATACCTTCTTGATAAAATCCCTCAAACACCTAGGCATAGAGGGAACACACCTCCAAATAAGAAGAGTCATCTACATTAAACCCACAGCCAGCATATTGCTAAATGGCAGAAACTGGAAGCATTTCCTCTGAAACTGGAACAGGACAAGGCTGACTACTCTCACTCCTCCTGTTCAACATAGTTTTGGAAGTCCCAGCTAGAGCAATCAGACAAGAGAAGGAAATCAAGGGTATCCAAATAGGAAGAGGAAGTTAAGTTATCCCTCTTTGCTGATGATATGATCCTCTATCTTGAAAATCCAAGAGAATCTGTCAAAAAAACACAAACCCTGCACTGGTAAAGGAGTTTGTCAAAGTCTGAGGGTACAAAATAAACGTTGAAAAGACAGTAGCATTCTTATATACCAACAATAAACAGGCAGAGAACCAAATAAAAAGCACAATCCCAATCACAATAGCTACACACATATCCAAAAGAAATCCTTTTTTTTCCTAACCAGAGAAGTGAAAGACCTTTACAACAAAAATTATAAAACACTGCTCAAAGAAATCAAAGACACAGACAAATGGAAAAATATTCCATGTTCATGTGTTGGAAGAATCAACATTGTTAAGGTGTCCATCCTACCAGAGGCAATCTACAGATTCAACACAATACCCATTAAATTACCAACATCATTCTTTTCAGACCTGGAAACAATACAGAAATTCATATGGAAACATAAAAGGCCACAAATCGCCCAAATAATCCTCAGCAAAAGAAACAAAGTGGGAGGTATCACACTTCCAGACTTTAAAATTTATTATAAGGCTACAATAATCAAAACAGCCTGATACTGGTACAAAAACAGGATGAACCAGAGCAATGGAACAGGATAGATGTTCCAAAAGCAAAACCTCAATTTCTCAAGCAATACATCTTTGACAAAGGCTCTACCAACAACCACTAGGGTGCTGGGAAAACTGGATGACCACATGCAGCAAAATGAAAAAGGACCCCTACCTATCATCATACACAACTTCAAATGGATCAAAGACCTAAACATAAAACCACAAACTAAAAGAATCTTAGAAAATGCAGGAGATACCTTTACACAAATTGGAATAGACAACCAATTCCTGATCAAAACCCCAAGTGTCCATGCCATAAGAGGTAAGATAGACAAATGGGACCTCAACAAATGGAAAAGCTTCTACAATGCAAAAGAAACCATTAAGAGACTGGGGAGACAACCCACAGAGTGGGAAAAAGTATTTACCAACTTTATATTTGACAAAGACCTAACATCCAGGATCTACAAGGAAGTCAAATGTGCCAAAAGGGGAGAAAAAAAGTCTTATTAAAAAGTGAGTAAAATATAAGAATAGATACTTCTCAAAAGAAGACATATGAGCAGCCAATAGATACATGAAAAAATGCTCAACCTCACTAATAATCAAAGAAAAATCAAATTAAAACCACACTGAGATATCACCTAATTCCAGTCAGGATGGCCATTATCAAGAACTCAAAAAACAACAGATGCTGGAGAGGATGCGGGTAAAAGTGAACACTTCTACACTGTTGTTGGTGGGAGTGTAAATTAATACAACCTCTGTGGAAAACAGTGTGGTGATTCCTAAAAGACCTAAAAATTGACCTTCCATACAACCCAGCAATCCCCCTTGTGAGAACACACCTGGAGGAACTCAATTATGCACAATAGCAAAGACATGTAACCAACCATGTTGACTATCGAAAGCAGACTGGATTAAAAAAATGTGGTATGTATATGTGATGGAATACTACGCAGTCATCAAGAAGGAAAAAAAAACATGGACTTCACACAGTAACTCAGATGAATTTAGTGATCATACTCAGTGATCTATCACAGAAAAAAAAAACTGAGTACCACATGTTCTCATTTAGAAAGAGATCCTGAACACTTATCTTAATATTGTAAGAAAGGGTTTTGCAGTAGCAGAATGCTGCCAGGAGAGGTGGGTGGCACATAATATCAATAAAGGCACCTGATTTCAAACCAGGCAAAGTGGGGATCAAAGAGAGGCCCAAATGTTACCTGTACAATCACTACTTTTATTCCTAATCTTGAATTGTACCCTACATCTTTAAAATAAATAACAATAAATTTTTAAAAATTAAATTTAAGTATACAGTATTCCAGTACTCTCCAGATTTTAGTTATTCTAAAAAATAAAAATAATTTATTAGAGGAACTTAGATTTGTATAATGGTTTCAAAATATCTGCCTAGAAAATTTAGTTTTGACCAATTAAGGGTAATAATTTTCTTTTACAGTAGGAAATATTAAGGTTACCTGTAAAAATGGTATTACTGCATACTATCCATCTTCTCTTTCAACCTAGTTTCTGTTATTTCAACAGCTGTATCATGGATTGTATGTAAATGTAAGTGTCTACAGATTCAGTAGGCAAATTTTGGGTTGAATATTGGAGAATATAAAGCAGACATAACAACACTATTTTGAGTTTTGTAATGAGTTAACTTTATAATTTAAAATACTACTTAATTTAATACATAAATTTTCATTCATATGACAACAAATTCTAAATGCATGTATTTTTCAACTTATAAAAGAACTAGAAAGATAGCACAAGAACAAGTAATCACATAAGAAAGAAAAAGTGGATGCTTGAGTATGAAATATGAAACATGCTACAGAAAAACAAGAGTCAAGACAGGTAGAATCCAGACCTAACTAGGTCATTATCATGGGGTATGACTTTGGACATGCCATGTAACTTCCTTGAGAAGCAATTTCTTTTATTAAAATAAAGTGGTTAGAACTGCTGTAAAGTAGTATTATTTAATGAGTTAGTGACTTGGAATAAAATGACAAAGAGTAGAATTTAGTTGTGTTAGAATACTTTCAGTTGAAAAAGGAATAATTGAGACTGTGAGAGAACTAATGAAAACAGCATCCTAGATTAATGAACACTATCTTTATTTAAATTGACTTCAAAAATTGCTATAACTTTTCTCTAAGAAAGAAAATTAATCTTTAAATAAATATGATAGGTCAGAATTTGAGTGATAAAAGGAGCCTGGAAGGATGATCTTCTCTATATTAATAAATGCCATAAGAAAAATACATCTGGTCTAAAGTCTGGAACCTAGGAGGTACCCAATAAGTGGAGCTATTATTTCTATCTGTTTTGGCATAACACTCATTTAAGTCACTATAATTTTTAGCCTTAAAAAAAATCTTTTGTATTATTTTCCCCTCACAGCTTCACTAATTTGTAATCAGATTAATTTGATAATCATTCTTTCTACATTAAAATTAGTAATAAAATTGGATATGGGTCAGGCCACAGACTATGGAATCCAGCTAGAAATCTAGTTTCAGCAAGAAACAGAATCATAATGAAACATCTTTAGAAAAGATGAATCATGTAGTTTCAAATACATCAAACAATACTAGCATGTAGACCATATTTTATTCATAAGAATATCATAAAATTTGATTAATATTTTGTTAATAAAGATACACACTTAAAAATATTTTTCTATAAATTTAAAATAACAAAAAGCTTTGCAAAATTCTATATTTTCAAATTTTTATAAAATATAAATAAGCAAATAAATTTTGGTAATCTTATTTTCTAAGAGATTTATGAAAGTTGCTGGCAGTACAGGAAAAATTATTGATTTTGAAATTGTTAGTCACTAAGATTTTACTAACAAAAATTTATCAGAAGGAATACACAGGTAAAATAAGATACTATGTGTGTATTACATGTATGATGCTTTTGTTGTGAATGCTGAAAATGCATTATATCCTGCTAAATTTTTGCGATCAAACACACAAGACTAAAGTTACTTCTTTATAGGATGTTCTTTTTATGCAAAATCAAGAATATTGTCATGACTATTCACCTGATTTAAACGTCAATCAGAAAATAAACTATGAATCTAAGCTTTGGGTAGATGGGCTATGGGTACTCCACAGTTTGCTTTAATTATCTTTCTCTTGAGTCTAGTCTTTGAGGAAGGCAGACTTCCAGACATTGTATATATGCTTGAGTGACGGTTGACAAAATGGCATTCATGATCCAGTAACACAGAACTTAATATAAGTCACCTTTTTTCTAGGTTACAGTGTATGTGGAACAGGTTCATAACCAGATTATCTAGTTATTAATCACAAATGGATTTGTTTGTGAATCCTTAGAGCTTTAATAAATTGTATTGAAATAATACAGTATAGTTTTTAAGAGGACAGAAGGTGGAGTCGGGCTATCTGGGTGTAAATCCTGTTCTGTCACTTGTTTGTCCTGTAATCAATAAACACATTACTTATACTCAATTTCCTCATCTGTAAAACAGGGAAATAATAGTAACTAGCTCACTGAAGGGATTAAATTAGAAATATTATTTATAAAGGGCTGGCACATGCCAACAAAACTTATAAAGGCTAAATATATTTTAACAATTATCTCAGCTATTCTGTTGGACAGTTAAAGGTGGGTGCTGATTTTCGGTTCTTCGGTTAGTTGTTACAATGTAACTGGCACCCTACACTAACCACCAGCAACACACACACACACACACACGCACACACACACACACACACACACACACACTCTGACACCAGTAATTACCAAAGAATAGGTGAAACAGAGACTAACCTTCCACACAAGTTAGCTCTTTTACCAGTGCCAACCTTGGAGGTTCTAGGCTTAATACTTCTGCTTTCCCTTATGAGTCCACTATCTACCTACCTAAAGCTGAAGTTATAAATGTTTGAATATTGAGGCAGCAAGAGGTGTTACTTTTATGAGGATCAGGATACTTCATGTAAGCTTGGGAATGGATAATGGGGAACATAGTGAATTCAGAATGCTCAAGGAATCCTAGTACTTTTGATACCACAGCTTCACAGAGAAAACACTCATCTTGACAGAGAGGTCCCTCAAGAAATCGGAGTTTTCTTCCAGTGTTTCATTGTCATTTTTGTTTTTCAATAGTATATTGTACACTAATTCTTATTATAAAACTAGATACAAATGTAGGGAGATAAAATGTTATATGCCACTTTTTCAACTGCAAAAACTTACCAGCTTAAAATGGGGCTGTTTCCCCTTGAAAGAAGACAAATTTGAGACATTAACTTTTCTTCTCTATACCCAATTTTGTGATTAAAAAAAAAAGACACACTGAAATATTCCAACAAAAGCAAACAAAATTACATATAAAATTGGGGATATAATAATGATTCTTGAAAGTTAAAAATAATTACACATAACTGTATATTAATACAATTTTGAAAAGTTGCATAAAGTTAACATGTTTCCCAAAAATTATAACTGTGGAAACTGGCATGACAAAAAGTAAAAATCCACCAATAACATAAAAAGAAAGCATGAAAGTTCTCAAAGAACTATCCTTCCAATAACATTCTTAGTCCTGATAAGTTTGTGAATGAAGGCTTTCAAATAGTTATGGTCAAATATTCTGTTACATATTGTACTTAAAACAGAAAAAAATGGGAAGCTAGTTAATACATTTAATAAAGCAACCAGAACCCCATCACTAAGTACAAGATAGCAAAACTACTTTTAAAAATTTAATTATGTACAAAGTCTCTTTAAGCAAGGTAAAATACCTAGCAAGGTAATTAAATTCTAAAAGTTGTTTTGGGGGCACGTAACAACACAAAGGATACCTGGTATAGGTACCTGGTCCTATACCAGGGGAAGTGAGGGCCAGTTGGAAGCCCAAACTTCACCTGCATGTAGCCTACTTGTGTAGTTAATCCTCATTTGTACCCACACTTCTATAATAAAATAAAATTTAGTGAAAGTCATTTAGTGAAATATGCATAGGAAAATTCTTTCCAACTTTTTACACTATATGATAGTAAAAGAATCTTGAATGTATTATTAGGATAGACTATATAATAAAGGAAATTGGCTTAAAAGCATTATGTCATAGTGCTAGAACATAATTAAAGTGATTTAACTATAACTAAGCAATTTGCTAATAAACCACATATACAAAGAGGTAAATAATTGATTCTCCATAAATAAAGAGACCTTTGCTGAAGGATAAACCACCTTATTTAAAAAATGACCAAAGGTGCTAATAGTCAGCCACCGTTAATATGACTAAACAGGGTTCAATTTACAAAATGCAGACAATACTGATATTACTTCTATAATTTTTTTGAAAATTTAACCATATCTTAAACAATATCAGTTGGGAAAAAGCAAGGTTATTCCAGATGCCTAGAAATTCACCTAATTTAATTGAATTCAAGGAATATGTGGAAGAGGTTTGGGGAAGAAATAAATAATAACTGTATAATAAAAAATTTCAAATTTAAATCAAATTTATCCTCTTTTTCTAAAAGTGTTTTTCAACTCTTTAAAAATATTTGGATAAAATTCAAATTTTTTTGACTTTAAAAACCCTAATTTAATTATGTCTCCAAAGTTTGATTATATATTTTGTTCCCAAATTTTAAACTTTGAGAACCTTGAACTGAGTAGTTCATATCAAAGTATATCCACAAAAACAATTAGAAGGAATAATATATTTTTTACTTGTGGTAGAGAAGAGAGAGGCAGTCCTAGAAAATTCCCATTTAACCCAAGGGTGGAGCAGATTATGGAATAAAAGAGTCAAACTTTTAGAAAACCATTTTCCCTTGAAATATGGGATCTTGAGGATGTGAGGGAGATGGAGTAAGGGTAGAAAAAAATACAAACAAAACTATAAAGAAAAAAATTACATTAAACATCACAGCATATAACTGTGCTATTTATGGCATAAATTGAACCCTGCTTTATTTTTGAATAAAGCAAAAATGAAATTAACAGAACAATTCACAGTGTAAGTTAGAGAAAGAACTGCATCCCAATTGAACTGATTTTTAATAATTATTGCTCCAATGAGTTTAGAAGAGACACAGGCCAAGAGATTATTATTTAGCATAGAAATAAACTGCAAAATGCAATGCACTGGATAATTTTCTGCTGTTGGGTTAGCATTGCATATAGTAAGAATTAGAAATAAAATAGAAATTTCTATTTCCTACCTATATCACTGGCTACCATCTTGGAAAACTTTCTGCTTTTGGTCTTCACTGAAAATAATATTTTGATATAAAACGTCAAAATCTATTCAAAGTAAACTGAATGAAACAAATAAAAATACTTTAAATAAAGATACTATACCCTTTTCTATAAAATTATTCATTTTTTGATCATCATCTGAATTGTATGGTGAACCTACACAAATGAAGACAATGGAAGGAATAGGCACAGAGTCAGTCATGGAGTTGCAACAAGGAAAAAGTACAAATGAAAAATCTGATAACCTCCTAAACAGGTTCTCACATTAGGGCCCACAAAAAGAGGCCACGCATGCAGTTAATAACAACTGTCATATTATAGTACAGCAATCAGTAGTGTAATATCTTTCATGGTAGACCCTAGTATATGTAAATATTAACTCTATTATCATTTTTTCTTAAGTAACAGCAATTTGGCAAGATCTTGGTATATATTTTATGCTAGGGAACATATAAAGAAAAATATAGACAGCCGTTAACTGTTACTTAAAGAAAACTAAGAAATTCTTGATATTAGTTAACCGAATATGGTTTCTCTGGTGTAATCAAGACCCTGTAATTGTATCATGCAAGTAAAACTTGTTATTTTAGAGTTAGACAATTTAAAACTATATACCCATTCTACTATATACTATAGGAATTGTTAAAATGTACAATAGGAATCTTTCAAATAATGAACATAAATACTTATAAATATGTTCAAATTTTTACTTAAATTTACTGAGGCAAGAAATATTTATTTGGCTGTGACTCTCAATGTTATATCATCTTATCTAACATTTTTATAATTAAGATTTTATTTGCCCTTTTCCTTAAAAATGTTTTTCATTCTCAAATTGGTTATTTAATTTATAACATAAATCTTCTATTATAAATGCAAGCCTAGGTCATATTCTGGTTGATCACTTTTAGAGACCTTGTTTTTATAAGCACATCTCAAGTCAGACTTGATCTATTAAATTTTTCACAATATCCGCACCTGTAATTGCTTCCCCTTCTCTGGATTCTCATAACATATTATCTGTATATTTCTCATATAATTTTCATCACTTAATACTTTATCAAAGTTACACACATATGACCTTCCTCACTGGAACGAACTTCTAAAAGACAGGGCCTACTGATTCATTTTTGTATCCCCTCTGTGATCAGTGGAGTGCTTTATATGTAGGGTTCTCTAAGTAATTGCTAAATTAATAAAGCTTTTCTGCTAGAAGCAAATACCTAGAGCATAATTGGAAATAAATAAAAAGGTTTCCCTTTTGTGCGTAAAAAAAGGAAATCCAAATAAAAGTACTGAATCTTAATGTATCAGGTAAAAATTTGCCACCCCATCTACCCCTCAACAACAACAAAAAATCATAGTTTCCTCCTTTGGCCAAGTGACAAATAGCCTTGACATCTCATCTCTGACCAAATAAAACCTGTCAACATTGGTAGGGTCCAATTACTTTTAAAGTAGTCTGAAAGGATTACTTTTTTTCATTTCATTTTTGTCAAATGGCATATATATAGATCCTCATAAATCCCATATCAAAAAAAATACACATGTAAAACTGAACTCAGTAACATTTCCAGAGTAGAAACAGGTATAGTTGTTTTTCATATAAATATAATTCAGGTTTAAAGATTATAATGATTAGGTTACATATTTTAAAATAGCACTGTTTTTTTCTGATCCTAAATAGTCACAAGAATGTACAAAATATATTATTAATATTAGTTTTATTTGGTATATTTCAGAGCAATAGCAGAATAACATATCTATCTATGGTAATAACATCGTAAAAATGTTTGGTATTTTCAAAATAAAAGTAGGCAACATAGGCTGTGAATGTAAATAAAACAAGCAGACTTATTTTTTCCTTGACCAAAAATGCCTACTGCTAATTGTCCTAATTTCTGTGATACATCATGGAAAAGTGTCGAAATGCTTTTCAGCATATCCTATTTGAATATACTTACTATATTTCTATAATAAATGTAGACAATATCTATAGTTTATTGTTTTACTCTAGGACATACAGCAACTCCCAAAGGGACCATTTATGTCATGGGGCATATGGTGCTGGTGCTGGGTTTTTTTCAGTTTAAAAAAATTATTTTAACATGACATATCTATATACATATACACACACGTATATAGTGTGTGTATAAATATATATGGCTATATATGTGTTTGTGTATATATTTTTGATGCAGTTCTAAAAAATATTTCAACATTATTTGAGTGCTCAGGGAAGTAATATGATTTCTTTGAAATAAAGATCAAACAGACGCCACCATCTTCATTTGTGCAGGAAGCATACATATACTCAGTAGGCAAAATCAATTGTCTATTTCAGAGACTACTGATTTACTTAAAAACAAATGGAAAGAACAAACTATATTCATTATTTGGGTTTTTCTCATGATGATAGATGTTGATTAGCTAATGATTAAGATTACAAATCTATGGGATTAAAGTGCTTCTAAAAATATTATCCTAATCTATATGAATTATTTTAAGTTAACACATTGGTGTTGATAAAGGCATACAGCTACTTTATGTTTCTATATTGGTCCTCCTTACAGTATTCATGACTTATTTTGACTCCCACTCAATTTTTATACATTTCTTCTTTTTCCATATATACCAAATTATTTTATATTAGCCATGTTGGTGTTAATAATCTATAATGCATCAACTATCTATTTATTTATATCCTCTCTCATTGTGGAAAGTATTTGAGGCTAGTAATTTTATTTACTTATTTGTTTACTTTTTGAGTTGGAGTCTCACTCTCATCCAGGCTAGAGTGTACTGGCATGCTCATGGCCACCACAGCCTCAACCTGCTAGATTCACGTGATCCTTCCACCTCACTCAGCCTTCCAAGCAGCTGAAACTACAGGCACATGCCACCATGCCTCACTAATTTTTTATTTATTGTAAAGATGAGCTCTCGTCAAGTTGCGTGGGCTGGTCTTGAACCCTTGAGCTCAGGCAATCCTCTCACCTCGGCCTCCCAAAGTGCTGGGATTATAGGCATGAGCCACCATATCCAGCCAAGGTCAGTTATTTAATTACAAATTTTCATGTTTTGAAAACATGATTCCCAAGTTGTTCTTCTGATTCAACTCAAAGTCATCTCATCTATGACTCTTTTTTGACCATCCCAAATTAGTAGAATTTGCATGTGTTGATGAGAGGAGTGGTAAGAAATTATTCATTTATTTTTCTGTTATAATGCTAACAGGGATGAAGGCAAAAAGTGAAAATATGGAAAGAGGAAGACAATTAGCCCATAATAGATGGCAAAAATCACTAGTAATTATTTTTAAATGACAATTAGAGAAAGACACATAAGCCAATCAAACACAGTGTCAAACGGACAGTTTCCCAGAATCTCATCCTAGTATTCTACTCTAATGCTCTTAGTTGTCATCCACAACTGCCACCTATCTCCTGCTACTTGAAACATGATTCAGGTACAACTATTGCTTTTGACTTTTTTTTTTTTTTCTAAAGAAGGCAGTCTTTTCTGATATGTAAAACTGAACATAACTCCTCAGAGAATTCTTATATTTTTCAGAGCACAATCAAAGACTAAACTAAATAAAGGATTTTATATTTAATGACATGAATACATGGCTTATCAATAATTTTTTGAAGTCACAATCTTTACTTTGTATTTCAAATACACTAAGATAGAAACAATAAAATATCTAGTGTCATATGAATTTCTGCAAATTGGAACAATTACTGTCTTTTCACATGGACCACAGAGAAAGAGCAAAATATAATGGAAATGTCAAACCATGTTAGGATTTCTCTGATTTGAGAAAGAGAGAATTTGTAGGGTTTTTAACTTTCATGTACTTTTTAATATTTACACACTTATATTTAAATATACTTATATACTTCTAACTACAATTACTACTTGTTTGGTTATTCCAAAGTGCTACATGTATCTACCTTTCAAAAATTCGACTCAGAAGAAAAAGGAGAATTAATTTACTTGGGTTAAATCTTATTAAAACACTTTCTATGGTCATTTAATATATTTAAGCATAATATATTACATGATGTCTGTCCAAATTATCCACCCTGGCTTATATCATTTACATATTGACAATTGCATTTATGTGGCCTTTGCAGAAGGTGAGAAGATCAGAACATTATTTTATGGAGTTAGAAGAAGAATAATTAACAGATATTACAATTTTAAATTCCAAATTCAGAAATAACTAGGCCTATGAGATAGAAAAGTTACTCGCTTTGTACTATTTATTCAAATTTAATTCCATCAATGTTAAAACTTAATATTAGGTACTAATTATGTAATTCTCATGGTTTTATGTTTTATTAATTTAATGAGTAAATTTAAATATAAAATTTAAAGAATAAAAAATGAAAAAAATGGTCAGGCTCGGTGGCTCGGCCTGTAATCCCGTGCTTTGGGAGGCTGAGGTGAGTGGATTGCCTGCGCCCGCGGGTTCGAGACCCACCTGGACAACTTGGCAATACCTCATCTCTACAGTAAATAAAAAAATTAGCCAAGTGTGGTAGCACACGCCTGTAATTCCAGCAGGTCGAGGCTGTGGTGGCCAGGAGCGGCCACTGCACTCCAGTCTGGGTGACAGTGTGCGACTCCAACTCAAAAAAAAAAAAAGAAAAAGAAAAAATTTGCAGATAAATTTTAACTTTGAAAAATAATCAACTCGTGCAACATCAGGAAAATATAACCATAGAAAGAAAACAGAACAAAAGCTCCTATAGTCTTAGATCTAATAAAATTCTAAAGCAACGTATGCAGCAGTAAAGCAAAACACCCTTCTGAATATTTCTCATTCTTACAATTGTTTCCAATGTAGTAGAACCAGTTATAGAAGGTCCAAAACCTGTCTAAGAATAGTATTTTTTTGCTAAGAGCAATCTTTCCTGTAGGAAACTAATAGAAATTTCCATACAGAATGATTTAGTAAATATGTTAATTAAAATTATTCAGTCAACTTTACTAAATATTAGCAAAGTTTCAATCCACTAAAATAAAATTATTAACTCATGATCTTGATTTAAAGAAGTCTCTAAAGATATTAAATATTATGTTCCTTTGAAATATAAATATACATCTAGGTCACCTAAATACCCATTTATAGACAAGAAAAGATAATTGCTTTAATACAGCTATAAATATATCAGAAATTATTTTCATCATAAAAATAAACATGATTGGTCTGTAACTATTCTGTTAACACTCATCATTAGATTACAAGTGTTAAAATTTTTTCATAACATTTAAATGTATACTATTCAAGGATGAGAGAAAAGCAGATTACATTATCAACTTTTCTTTGACTCTATGCTATGATACTACTTGATACCAGGAATGCCTAGAGCAGAGAGAGATTGCAGATAATTAAGACATTTGATCTAAAGGTAAGGAGTAAAATATATTTTCTAAAAAGAAGTACAAATAATAGAAAGCTAAGAAAACAATTACATGATTCTTAATAGGCAAAAGCTTTGGATTTTTATTTATCACAAGATATATTTCTTTTTACTTAGTATGCAAAGAAAATAGCTATGATTTTAAGAGTAAATTTGGACAAAACACTTTTGTAAGTATACTTTAAATGTTTATCTATAAAAAGGTACATTGATATGCTGAGTTTTTGTGGAATCATAATTAAAATGAAACAAAAAAAAATTACCAGAAGTTGGAGATTTGCAGCGATCCTCTGGGACTACAGTCCCTTCACTAATATCGCACAGACCTGCTAAAAAACAAAAACAAAAACAAATCACACCCCAAATTTATATAAATGCAGTTTTGTCTTCTATTTACAGAATGCATTTAACTATTGTCTATTTGAAAGAACCCAGAAAATTAACACGTGTTATTGTTGATACTGTGCTCATTAGGTTTGAGATAGGAACACAGGAAGACGTTATTACAATACCTCAAACTAACACAATCATCAGTTAAACAAAAATATAATCTGTGATAAAATACAAAATAAAAAATTAGTTTGAATATTAATTTGGTGATTGAAATAAAAGTTTTAAAACTCCTGAAAATTATTTATACATCATAAATAAAAAGAATACATCAGGAGTTTGGACTAGCTATGCAACAAACAAGGGGTCCCATGTCTGAGCCTCAGAAATCAGGTGTCACATCAACATATAAGATGTGCGTGTATGACCAGTATCTGCTTTTCTATTACTTTGGTAAAACGCAGATGTCACAATCTCTAACACCACTCAGAAAACTTTTACAATACATTTTCAGAGAATGCTGAAAGCGTCGTTTTGTGTTTACAAGAAGTATCTGGAATCATATATTACTTATTATTTGTCTTCATTGGGTAGGAAGTTCTAGAATGAAAATTAGTAATGTTTTTTAAAAAATCTTCATGGTAGCCAGGCTCAGTGGCTCAGCCTGTAATCCTGCGCCTTGGGAGGCTGAGGTGAGTGAATTGCCTGAGCCCGCGGGTTCGAGACCCGCCTGGGCAACTTGGCGAGACCTCATCTCTACAATAAATAAAAAATCAGCCGGGCGTGGTAGTGTGCGCCTGTAGTTCCAGCTACTCGGAAGGCTGAGGTGGTAGGATCGCTGGAGCCCAGCAGGTCGAGGCTGCGGTGGCCAGGAGCAGCCACTGCACTCCAGTCTGGGTGACAGAGTGAGACTTCAACTCAAAAAAAAAAAAAAAAAAAAAATCTTCATGGTTCTAGGAAAAAGCGTGATTTTTATAGTTCTAAAATGATAGATATAAGGCATGCATTTAATCTGATAAAATATTTATATAAATATACTCTTTCTTGAGAGAATAATAAGATAGCAGATCTCTAAATAGTAGTGATAACATACTTCAGTATGATAATGTACCTGGTACTGAAGAAAATAAGCAAATTTGAAATTTTCACCACTTGGTATTTTTAAACAACTGCTACTAAATACTATAGAGGAAATTATTTTGAGATTTGAGTTGAGGGTCCTTATGATATAAATACTACTAAACTTACTGATTAAGGGAACTATTAAATTTATGTGATAAAGTTCTCATTCTTAAAATGGCCAAGAAGCTGAATTAAAGAATGTGCATAGAGATTATTTAATTTAGATATTCAATTTATTACAATGACCATTTGACCATTAGATGAGCTAAAGATCCCCTTCAGTGCCTTCTACCCCACTTAGTAAAAGCCAAAGTCCACCCTTACATGGTTGGGTGAGGTATATACTACGATATGGCATACGATACCCTATTACCTGTCACACTTTATTTCCTTCTTCCACCTACTTTCCCCGCATCTGCACTCTTTACTCTAGCTACATTGTCTCCTCATTGTACTTTGAACTCATCAGGTATATTGCCTCAGAGCCATTTGTGCTTCTTGTTCTTTTGCTTGAAATGTTTTTTTTCCCCACCAGACATTCTCAGAGATAACAGCTCTTTGACTTCTTTAAATCTAAAGTCATCTGGACACTCTATTTTAAATCTGACCCCATCAGTGATATTTCAAATCTCCCTTCCTTCAATTATTTTTCCCTTTGGCATTATTAATGTAATTTCTATATATTACTTATCTTCTCAATTGTGTCTTTTCCAATACAACATGAGTTCCATGAGGGCAAAGATCTTTGTATGTTTTGTTGCCTATGATGATGGTACACAGCACATGGTAGCCGCTCAACAAATACTTGTTTAACGGTTGAGTGAACATATGTGGAAGAATTTTAAAGTATATAATCTATTAATAATCCATCCTCTCTGTTACTGCCAGAATTCCTTCAACAGATAATTTCTAGCATATAGTTATCCATGTTCTGCTCAAATGTATCCCAATCCAGTGAGCTAGCTGGACATCACAGACATTTACTGAGTGCCAGATACTATTTTAAGTAATTAACTCTTTAACCCTCACAGCAGCAAATGATGTAGACAGAATTATTCTCATTTTACAAAGAAGAAACTGAGTGTTTTAGGCATTTTCTACAGGAACAAAAACCTAATTACTTCAGAAGACAGTCTACCTCATTGCCACCATTACAAGATATTTTACTGGTAGAAAAGTTCAGCACACATTAAGTCAAAACCTGCTTTTTAAAAAATAATCTGCTATAAGTATGAGGACAAAATACAATATAAATATAGAAGCATAATTTGAAATCTATACTTCTCAAATTTGTGTACTCAGCAGTTTTGTCACATTACTGGCTCACATTAAGTTGCAGTCAATATTAACAAAACAACCACTTGAGTGCCAACTATGTTCTAGTCACAAGATTAGGTATGCTGCATGTATCATCTCACTTAACGATTATTTATGAAGGAATAATCATCTCCATTTTTATAAATGAGGACACTGAGCCTCAGAGAAATATCTTTTCTAATATCATGCACTTAAAAAAGGGGTGATAGGCCGGGCTCGGTGGCTCAGCCTGTAATGACGCGCCTTTGGGAGGCTGAGGTGAGTGGATTGCCTGAGCCCGCGGGTTCGAGACCCGCCTGGGCAGTGAGACCTCATCTCTACAATAAAATCAAAAAATCAGCCGGGCGTGGTAGCGCATGCCTGTAATTCCAGCTACTCGGAAGGCTGAGGTGGAAGGATCGCCGGAGCCCAGCAAGTCGAGGCTGTGGTGGCCGGGAGTGGCCACAGCACTCCAGTCTGGGCAACAGAGTGAGATTCCGACTCAAAAAAAAAAAAAGGGGGGTGATATTTACACTAAGATCTGCCTAAACTAACAAAATGTCTAAGTGTGTTTCATGTGTACTACTCTTGAGCCAGTTTTCTCTGTTCTGTATGTATGTAATCCATCTTCATAACCTAAACACAGGAATTAACTTTTATTGCTGAGAAATTTAATTTCTTTGGCTTAAATTTACTGTTTCTACCTATAAATTATCTTTTTAAGTTGTTACTCTGCCATCTAATGTAGTAGTTACCCCTTAAAAACAGTGACAATTTTGACAAGCATACCTTTTCTTTTAAAAGTCCAGATAAGAAGCTTAATTTATGACTTAAAATAGGCAACAAAACACAGTGATCTGTTATTTAACATAATATGTCCATTAACTGAGGGATACTATATCAAGGCTAATATTAGACCACAAATGAACCAAGTACCATGTTTTAAACCCAGGTGGCTGGCAAATGCTTGCTGTAAATATCCAGACAGTAAACAGCTTAGGTTTTTGAGTCACAGTTGCAATCACTCGGCTGTAATGTTGCAGCACAAAAGCAGCCACAGATAACACATAAACAAATGAGCATGGCACAGATCCCATACAACTGTTTGGTCTGCAGACAATAGTTTGCCAACGCCCTTGTTTAATCAATCTTGCAGTCATGAAACTGAACTAGGTATTTGGGACACTTCTACTGTCTGATTCAATTCATTCTTCAATTGAGGTCCTAGATCTTCTTAGCCAAACACTGCTGTGTTACAGTACTTACTGATCCATTATTGATTATCCTTTATTTCTTACATATGATATCTTTTGCTTCTTATGCCACACATACACATACAGGGAAATTTTCAATCAGTACAACTGGACTCCAAAACAATTTCTTTTTTTTTAATCTTATTGAAAATATTGAAGACTCAAAAGTATTTGCAGTTGTAGTTTTAAAAAAATCATTTTTAGAGCCTCCTATCTATAACTTAAAAAAAAATCTTTCCTAAAGTTTAGATACAGTTTTAACTGTAACTTCCTGCTTTATGATGACCAACTTCCAAGAATAAGCAAGCACTTTTCTTTTTGTGTCTGTCACTTCTACATCACTAATGAGATATCATTTGGGATTTAGAATTATATTCAGAATAGAAATTTCATTGTAGTGTCCTTCATATTCTGATACAATGACTAGCAAAACAAGGCATATATTATCCCATAGTTCATTTTTAGCAGAATCAGACCTTTAGCAGATACACAGGTAGTTGAAATACTTCATTACTATTTGACCCCCATGAAAATGTAGTGTACATTTTAGTTAATAATACAACTGTATTATAATACAGCTATAATATATTTAAACTTAGCCAAAACAGTTTCATCTTTTAAAATGAGTGAACTAGGGTCTTTATGAAAATATGTCAGCATCCATTACTAGCAATAAAAAATTTCCAACACACTGATCTATTAAAAAAGACTGAAGAACAATTTGACAGTATTTGGACTACACCTCAAAAATATGTTATAAAATATACACTCTAGTAAGAATATAATTTTTACATCACTACAATTAAAGAATCTTAGTACCAATTATTCTATATTTAAGTATAAGTATCTTTTGAAATTAGAGGCAGAAATATTCTTAAGATGTTATTTTAAAGCTTATTTTATTTTATTTTTTCTCTCACTTTTAATTTTTATTTTGAAATTGTAGGGTACAATTCAGGGTTAGGTATACAAATGTTCCTTGTGCAGGTATCCTTATTGATGAGGTGTAAATTCAAGATTCCCCAGATTATGACCTGCTTATGGTTACAAAAGGACAAAGAAGAGTGGGGAATTTTCTTTTAATTTTTATTTAAAACATAAACCTAAATATTGATAAAGTGAGGCATAATAACATTGGATAAATATCTTTAATAAAGAAAAACTCAAATAGTTCTCCTGTGCCTAAATATCTAATCATTCAATATACAATGAAGCAAAAAATAATATAAATAATGTGTGCTGTCGGGTTTACTAAAGAATAATATAGCCGGGCTCAGTGGCTCAGCCTATAATCCCGCACCTTTAGGAGGCTGAGGTGAGTGGATTGCCTGAGCCCGCGGGTTCGAGACCCGCCTGGGCAGCGAGACCTCATCTCTACAATAAATCAAAAAACCAGTCGGGCGTGGTAGCGCATGCCTGTAATTCTGGCTACTTGGAAGGCTGAGGCGGAAGGATCGCCGGAGCCCAGCAGGTCGAGGCTGCGGTGGCCGGGAGCGGCCACTGCACTCCAGTCTGGGCGACAGAGTGAGATTTCAACTCAAAAAAACAAACAAAAAAAAGAATAATATAGGAGGCAGTAAAATTTAAATAAAAATTTTAAACATTAGACTGGTATCTATACTTAGATAAATGTAGATATTTAATTTCTAGCAATTTTATGCAAACTACTATAAGTTATGAAGGAGAAACATGATTAATTTTAGGATTAGTAAAATTTTTATTCCATGTTTGCAAATAAATTGCTTAAAGGTTTTTGTTTTCCAAATATATTCCTTCTCTGTCATGATAATGTTCTAACAGTCTAACTTTAAATATTAATATCTTTGCTTTATAAAGAAATAGGATTGGGACACAGGCATTTAAATAGCTGTCTTCACGAGATGAATCTAAGTAATGAGTATAGGGTTTTAGACATAGAACATTTTAATAAGCTCTTTTAAAAATTAAATTAAAAAAACAATGATTTTACAAAGAACAAACATGCCAAGGCATAAATGACTTACTTAAAAAAGAAGAACGAAGTTTTTTCACAGACTCAGAATATAAGCTAGAAAGGCCGCACATGCAAGAAGTCACAATCAGTACACCTTAGTGAAGCAATGAAAAGGGGAAGAAAAAAAAAGCAGACAAAGATACTAGAATGGTATGGTGGGACAATCTCTCCTGAAGATATTACATGACAAAATGATCACATACAAAACAAAAAAAAACAAAAAAAAACTTTCAAAAGAAAAATTCAATCATAAAGCCAAAGTGACAGAAAGGTATACATCCCCTCATCCTTTTTTAAAATTTTTCTCATGAATCAGAAAATTGGTAGTATTAGCTAATATTGTGCTAAAAGCAACTGAAAAATTAATTAAAGAGACAAATTTAATTCCGAAGAAATGAGTTAGGAAGTATAAACGAGAACTTCCCAAACAGTGTTCCAACATACTTCTGCCAGTTCACTAAGTATACCCAGTATAGGGTTACCCTTAGTCCCTGATCCAGCTGGGCCATAGGCCAGTTACTAATGAAAGCCTCATTAGTGTATCCTGGGTGCTATATAGCAAATGCCATTTTCTGTGTGTCATGAAATCAAAAAAGGCAAGAAGTACTGCTATAGACAGCTAACTACACGTGTTTCTTGAGGTATTAGTGTTAAAACATTTGGGTTTTCTAATTATTTGCTAGATACAAAAGTATTTGCTATAATTAGCAATGAATCCAGGCTTCCACCAAATCAAGGCAATCTGAGAATGCTATATTTTCTTAAAATTAAAAAATTAAAATTCACTTTTGCATCTACATTTTTTTCACATGAAAATGATTCCTTTAAATTAAATAGCTGAAACAATAAATAATTGGTCTCACAGAGACCAAACAATAAGAAGAAGCAAAAAGTCTGTCATTAAATTTTGCTCTAAAATAATGAGAAAAATATTCCAGTCATTAAAATTTAGCTGAAAAAGTTGGACTTGTAGTTCTTTCTCATTATTAAGTAAAATCCTAGAATATTAAAAAAATAAAAGCAAAAACCAACAATACAAAACAAAAACAGACTCACACCTTTTGCTAGCTTTTGACAGTTTATATATACATACTGAATCAGGCAAGTATTTGCCTAACTAAAGCACTTATATTCACAGAAGTAAGTCTGTATTTAAAGAAATCCTAAAGCTCCGGATATTTTTTCTTTTCTTTTTACCTCCTGAAGGTTGTCGAGATTTACGAGGAGATCGGGGTTCTCGCCGATAAGGATCATTAGAGCCATATAATTCAATAGTGCCCAGGTTAAGCAGCACAGCTTTCTGGAGGTAGTCAACCATAGCAATGCCATTACAATTGCCAAAAACCACCCTGGAAATAGGAAAAGAGCAAACAAATAATTACAAGATTATAAGAAAATAAACTGTAATCTACAAAGTCTTTCAGAAAATTCTTCTTTGAAACAAAAGACAACCACAGGCATGGAAGTCCAGGTTACATATGCCTTCTCACATAAAAGTTTAGATCTTCTACAGACATTAATTATTAAATATCATTAAATCAATTTATTATATTATTAAAAACATATCTGGCATAGGAACTGAGATTTGATTAGAGACCTAAATCTCTCATACTAGGCAGTGCAATAACTACTTTTTCTGCCTTTAGGACAAAACATACTCTTTCTCTAGGCAAGTAGGAGATTATACACTGGAGAAAATGAGATAATCCCAACAGTCAAGAATAAAAAGTAGAAGTCTTGGAGGTTTCTCTTTAGGGTGTTCTAAATATCTTCTCCTTTATGAGTTAGGAACTATAAAGCAATAAAATATGAATAAAATAATTGTATTAAGATTTTCTTAAGCCAAGAATTGAAAACTGACATGTGCAGAGGGACTGTATAAGTAAGTAAAGAGGTCATGTAAGGACAGTGGTGATTTAAAGAGTATATGATATATCTAAAGAGAAAAAACGTCAACTCAGTTCTAGCTGACTACTGCCAAGAAAAGTGGACATGGGTCAGAATCAGATTTTTAAACTGAAGCTCTAACTGTGGATTTACACATAATAAAGTTTCGGATACTGATTAAAATTTTTAAAATACAGCTGAAAAACTCCTGGGTCAACATGGATATCAAAGCAGAAATTAAAGATTTCTGGAAACAAATGAAAATAAAGACACATCTAACAAAACCTCTGGGATGTCATGAAAGCAGTACTGAAAGGGGAATTCATTTCTTTATGAACACACATCAAGAAAATGGAGAGAGCATAAGTTGTCAGTCTAACAAATCACCTAGGGAACCTGGGAAGACAAGATCATCAAAACCTTAACTTCAGTAGAAGAATACAGATCACCAAAGTGAAAGCTCAAATACAGGATATAGAAGAAAAAAATATCATAGAAAAAAACTGACAAAACCAAACCTGGTTCTTTGAAAGGATAAACAACATTGACAGACTCCTAGCCAAAATGACCAAGAAAAAGAGAGAAAAGTCCAAAATAAATGCAATCAGAAATGCAAAAGATCAAATCACAATGGACCCTGAAGAAATACAAAAAATTATCAGAAATTACTATGTACACCTGTATGGAAACAAACCTGAAAACCTAAATGAAATGGAGGACATTCTGACATCAAACAACCTCCTGATGTTGATACAAAAAGAAATTGAGACATTAAATAGACCAATAATAACCCAGGAAATAGACTCCATCATAAGAAAGCTACCCAAAATAAAAAAAAAAATCCTGGACCAGACAGTATTCCAGCGAAGTTCTACAAAATATACAAGGAGTTGATACCAATTCTACTGAAAGTATTGCAAACAATCGAGAAAGACAGAACTCGTCCCAAATCATTTTATGACGTTAATATCATACTGACCCAAACCAGGTAAACATCCAACAAAGAAAGAGAGCTATAGGCCAATATCCCTGATGAAGATAGATGAAAAAATACTCAACAAGAGTCTAGCAAATTGGACCAAACAACACATCTCAAGAATCATCCACCATGACCAAGTAGGCTTCATCCCTAGGATGCAGGGCTGGTTCAACATCCACAAGACCATAAATGTAATTAAATATATCAACAGATTTAAAAATAGGAATCACATGATTATATCATTAGATGCTGAGAAAGCCTTTGATAAAATCCAACATCCCTTCTTGATTAAAAAAAACACCGTGAATACTGAGGCATAGAGGGCATGTACCTTCAAATAGTAAGAGCCATCACGATAAACCACAGCCAACATATTTCTAAAAATTGGAAGAATTTCCCCTGAAAAACAGAATAAGACAAGGCTGCCCACTTTCACCCATCCTGTTCAATAGAGTGTTAGAAGTCCTAGCTAGAGCAATCAGACAGGGGAAGGAAATCAGGTGCATCCAAACAGGAAAAGAGGAAGACAAGTAATCCCTCTTTGCTGATGATATGATTTTATACCTCGAAAATCCAAGAGAATCTGTCAAAAACCTTCTTGCACTAATAAAGAATTCTGGCAAAGTCTCAGGGTACAAAATCAACATGCAAAAGATAGTCGCGCTTTCATACACCAATAACAAACAAGCAGAGAACCAAATAAAAAGCACAATCCCGTTCATAATAGCAACAAAAAAAAATAAAATACCTCAGCATCTTCCTAACCAGAGAAATGAAAGATTTTTACAACAAAACTAAAAAACTCTGCTCAAAAAATCAAAGATGAGACAGACAGATGGAATATATTCCATGCTCATAGACTGGAAGAATCAAAATTGTTAAGATATCCACCCCACCCAAGACAATCTACAGATTTAATGTAATACCCATTAAATTACCAGCATCATTCTTCTCAGACCTAGAAATGACAGTACAGAAATTCACAAGAAAACATAAATGACTACAAATCGCCAAAATAATCTTCAGCAAAGGAAACAAAGTAGGAGGTATATACAAACTTTAAACTATATTAAAAGGCTATAATGATCAAAATACAAGAACTGGCATATAGACCAATGCAACAGGAAAGAGATTCCAGAAACAAAACCTCAATTTCCTAACCAACTAATCTTCAACAAAGCCTCCACTAACAACCACTGGGGAGAGGAGAATTTATTCAGTAAATGGTGTTGGGAAAACTGGCTGACCACATGCAGAAGATCAAGACCCTTACCTATCATCATATACAAAAATCAACTCTAAATGGATCAAAGACCTAAACATAAAAGTTCAAACGATAAGAACCTTAGAAAATGCAGGAGACACTCTTATGGAAACTGGAACTGGCAATCAATTCCTGATTAAAAGTCCAAATGCCCATGCCAAAAGAGATAAGATAAGCCAGACTCAGTGGCTCAGCCTGTAATCACGTGCCTTTGGGAGGTTGAGGTGAGTGGATTGCCTGAGCCCGCGGGTTCGAGACCCGCCTGGGCAGCAAGACCTCATCTCTACAATAATCAAAAAAACAGCCAGGTGTGGTAGCGCATGCCTGTAATTCCAGCTACTCAGAAGGCTGAGGCAGAAGGACTGCCAGAGCCCAGCAGGTGAGGCTGCGGTGGCTGGGAGCGGTCACTGAACTCCAGTCTGGGCGACAGAGTGAGACTACAACTCAAAAAAAACCAAAAAAAACAAAAGAGATAAGATAAACAAATTGGACCTCATCAAACGGAAAAGCTTCTGCAAAGCAAAAGAAACCATCAAGAGAACAGGGAGACAGCCCACAGAATGGGACAAAACATCTGCCAACTGTATATCTGACAAAGGCCTAACATCTAGGATCTACAAGAAACTTGAACATGCAGAAATGAAAAAAAAAAAGTTCTATTAAAAAGTGGGCAAAAGATATGAATAGATACTTCTCAAATGAATACATACAAGCAGCCAACAGATAAATGAAAAAATTCTCAGCTTCACTAATCATCAAAGAAATGCAAATAAAAACCACACTGAGATGCCACCTAACTCCAGTCATGATGGCCATCATCAATAACAAAAAACAAGAGACCCTGGAAAGGATGTGGAGTAAAGAGAACACTTCTACACTGTTGATGGGAATGTAAACTAGTACAACTTCTGTGGAAAACAGTATGCCAATTTTTAAAAGATCTAAAAATCAACTTTCCATATGACCCATCAATCTCCATTCTGGGAATATAGCCGGAGGAAACAAATCACTCTATGAAAAAGATACCTGCACACGCATGTTTATTCAGCATTATTCACAATAGCAAAAACATGGAACCAACCAGGCTGCCCATCAAAAGTAGATGGGATTTAAAAAGATGTGGTAGCCGGGCTCGGTGGCTCAGCCTATAATCCCACGCCTTTGGGAGGCTGAGGTGAGTGGATTGCCTGAGCCCGCGGGTTCGAGACCCGCCTGGGCAGCGAGACCTCATCTCTACAATAAATCAAAAAATCAGCTGGGCGTGGTAGCGCATGCCAGTAATTCCGGCTACTCGGAAGGCCGAGGCGGAAGGATCGCCAGAGCCCAGCAGGTCGAGGTTGCGGTGGCCGGGAGCGGCCACTGCACTCCAGTCTGGGAGACAGAGTGAGATTCCAACTCAAAAAAAATAAAAAAATAAAAAATAAAATGAAATAAAAAGATGTGGTACATATATTAGATAGAATATTATGCACCCATAAAGAAGGACAAAATTATGACCTTCACAGCAACTGGGATGGTAGAATCTATAATACTTAGTGATCTATCACATAAACAAATAACTGAGTTCCACATGTTCTCACTCATAAGTGGACCCTGAACAATTATCATGATACTAGAAGAAAGGGATTGGCAGTACTGGAAACAGCCAGGGGAGAGGGAAGAAGGCACATTTCATCTATAAGGATATCTAATCTCAAACCAGGTAAAGTGGGGACCAAAGTGAAGCCCAAACTATACCTATACAATGACCATTTGTATACCTAACCCTGAAATGCACTCCGTATCTTTAAAATACATATTTTTTTTAAGTTTTAAAAACAAGAGAAAAGGCCAAACAAAATACAACTGTGAATCCAGTGAAGACTGTAATGAATTGACTTGTAACTTCCATTGAAACTTCCTGTTAGTAATTTTCCTTATTTCCTGTTTGTTTTCTTTATGGTTGTGGAAAATGAAATATTCAAAACAAAAATGCCTGTGCTCTTACATTATGTGACAGCAAATAAAAGGTATGAAAGAAGACTATCACAGACTATAACTTGTGTTGGTTTGGTGTACATTCATTCCTCAGTATTTTCAAGGAATCGGTTCTAGGACCCAAGCAGGGACCAAAATCTGAGGATGCTCAAGACCCTGATATAAAGTGGCATAGTATTTGCATATAACTTATGCACATCAACCTGTACACTTTAAATTATTTTTATTTATATAGCCTAATGCAATATATACTGTGTATGATTTTTATACTGTATTTTAAAATTTGCATTTTTAAAAACTGCTATTTATTATTTTTATTTTTAAGTATTTTTGATCTGCAGTTGGTTGAATCCATGGATGTTGAACACCTGGACACAGAGGGCTAACTGTACACTCACAAGAAACAGAGCAGGTGTTGGGAGAAACCAGGAAGACAAAAAATGAATGAGTTCCTAGGACTTGCATCCAAGAAGGAGATAGTGAACTACACAAGATAAATAGCTCTGTGACTACAAGATAAATAGCTCTGGGACTGAATAGCTAGAAGTTTCTTCCACGGTCATGTTGACTTTTGAAACAAAAAAATAAAAGCTTTATAAGTCTGTCAATAAAAAGTATGTATAATTAATGCTATATATTTGAAGACATAAACTGATAAAACAAATATACTGTAGTATAGACCAATACTTTACTAAATTATTATGACTTACAATTTATACAAGTTAACTGGAAGTAGAAAGAAAAACTATATAGCTATGGTTCAACATTTACAAAATCAGTTTATAATACAGTCTTCTGGATCCAAGTTTGCAGACTTCCATTATACTAAAGATTAATAAGAAAATTATTTCTGGAAATATATCCAGGAGAGGCTATATTGACTTTAAAACTTTATCTCAAATAATTCACTGAACCATGAGATACTTTACATTAGGAAGCGTGTAAATACACCTTCAGAAAGTAAATTATTCAGAACAAAATGATATTCCAAATAAACAATGAATTTGGTCTGAAGTGAAAGTTATGCAATAACATTTTAGATGACAATGTAACAAAGACCATCCTTTCTGTTTTTAAAAACAAAATCACATATGGAATACTATGCGTAAACTGAGAAAAACATAACTTATACTTACAATCCATAGGAAGAATTGACCGCCAGGCTGGTGATTTGTTGTGGTGGTTCTCCACCCACCCATACCAACTGAATAACTAGTTCTGTCTGATAACCTGGAGACTGCTTAAGTGGTGAGTTTTTAACTCTAAAATAAAAGAAAACATGTTGCTTTTTAACCCATTTTCAATTATCTTATTAGCCTATATAATTATAAATAGCTTTTATATAAAACTATACTAGATATTTTTAAAAAATCAGAATTCTATACTCTAGAAGCGTTTAACTAGTTGGAATCCTATCCTCTAGAAGCACTGAATCTAGTTGGATAGACAAAACAAGTATGTAAATAACACAAACAAGAAATCACATGCAAACTCCACATATATAATGGAGGAGGACGGCAGGGGTAAAGGAGAAGGTGGGAAAGTAACAAGTAGGGAGACAAGAGAGGAAGGATGAAAGAAGGGTGGGGGGCTGGAGAGGGGGTGGGGAGATGCAGCAGCCCAAGAATTAATAAAAAGTCAGGTTATAAAAAAATGCATGTTAGAGAAGCAGATATAAAACTTTTACAAAGTTTTATACAAAAGAGTTAACAAAATGAAAACTGGCCAAAAACATACACGTTAAAGAACAAGCTAAAGACAAATGTGAGTAATTTATTTTTGCGTGTGCCTACTTTTACTATAAAACAAATCTACCTTGATTTGGAGGTGACAGCATTTTTCATTGCACAGACTATTTCCCCATTAACTGCTAAATAAAAGAAAAAATAATGCTCTTGCAAAATATATGCAAATAAAGCAGAAAACCCATATTCAAGATTAATAAGTGCAACTTTGGTCACACTGGAAAATGTGTTTAGTAAAAATGAGAAATCAATCCAGCAGAATAGGCCAAAGCCAGACTTTAGAGGGTCTTCAAGGCCTGACCACAAGGGTCTGATGTTGGTAGAAAGAACTCTGAGCTCTGGGAAAGCTGGGATTTGTGTCCTTGCTCTGCAACTTACTATCTGTCCCTTCATTGGACTATTACTACATAACCATGACATGGGGAAATCGGGAGTGCCTAATTAGACAAAAGTAACATTTTCACTATTAAAGAATTAAAAGTCAATGAAGGCTTACAAGAAATATTTGGGGAAGATTAATTTGGTGGACATATATAAGATGAAGTAGAATAAATAGGGAAGCCAATTAGGAAGTTCCTGTGATTCGGATATGAAACAAGAAAAAGGTAGATCCGAAACACATTACAGAGTAAGAATCAACAAAGCTTTTAAGTTTCAGGAAGGCAGAAACCTTGCATTGCAGCTATTTTTGTTGTTACTGTTTTTGTTTTTGAGACAGGATCTCACTCTGCTGACCATACTGGAATGCAATGGCACAATCATAGCTCCCGGCAGTCTTGAACCCCTGAGCTCAAATGAGCCTTCCACCTTAGCCTCCCAAGTAGCTATGACTGCAGATGCACACTACCATGCCCAAAAGATTTTAAAATTATTCTGCAGAGACAGGGTCTTGCTATGGTGCCCAGGCTGGTCTCAAACTCCTAGCCTTAAGTGATCTTTCTGCCTTAATCTCCCAAAGTCTTGGGCTGACAGGCATAAGACACATCTGTGCACTACTTTTAGTACTTTGGTTCAAAGGAAGTACTCAATATTTATTGAATGAATGAATAAGCTAGAGACTGATTAGAGGAAAGAGCAGAAGGAAAAAAAGATACAATGATTCCACAGTTGTAAGGAAGGGAGGCAGAGAGGCCTGCTGAAGAGGTAGGCGACAATGTGGTTAAGTCCGAGGTGGTAGATAACTAAAAGTGAAACTACTCAGCAGGTAGTTAAAAGTATCCCCAAACTTCATGAATAGTAAGGTCATGCTAAACTTACATTGATTAAACTTGTGATAAGTATGTTAGAAAGGATAAATCAAAAAAGAGCTTTTAAGAGTGTGAGATTGTCTTAGACAATAGCTGTTATATCAGAAAACCTCAAGTTAATTTGAAAGATACATTTAAAAAAAAACATTAATTTATTTGTGTGTGACTATGTTTAACGTTAAAAAATATACTGTGACTTTAAGTTGAGTTGAAAACATTTTTGACTGCACAAACTCATTCCCTAATAATTGGTGTAGCAAGATGTAGGCAAAGCCTGGTTACTTCAACAATTCTTAAGGCTACTGCCTTGACAGGGAATGAAGGACAGCTGGAAGACTATGCAATGTTTGATCTCCTAACACCAAACTCAGAGATAAGAACACTTCTGAATCATTTAGTTGGTAGTACTACTGAGAAAGACCATGACATCTGACATTTTGATGACCTATGAGGAGGGACCCAACTCTCTAATGCAATACACCTATCAAGATGATTTTCCGCTCCTCAAAACAGTTTTTCAACTCGTCAGTTCTGATACCTTTTAATGCTTCTGCTATTTTTTGTTTCATCTCTTCCATATTGGCAAAACATTTCCCTTTGAGGACATTTTTTTTCATCCAGGGAAACAAAACAAAACCGGTTGCTCAGGGCAAGATCTGGTGAACAGGAAGGGTGGGGCACGGAGGTCATGCTGTTTTTGGTCAAAAACTGAACATTCAGTGCCACATGGGCGAGTGCACTCATAAATCACCCATCATGAAATTGGCAAACACACTGAAAGAATCTCCAAAAAAAAAAAAATTAACTGAGACCAAACGCGGCCTCTCAGAATGCTAGCTGGTATGCTGTTGCCACTGGATTCCTAGAATATTTAACCTAGCAAAGAAAGCCTGTACTACAAGGGGTGCACGCCAAAGAACAATTCCATTTTGTGCGTGGGGGTCTTCTCTCATATCTGCTAATTAGGAGCGGGTTGTTCAGACTTCAGGACTAAACGTGAATCACCGAGGCTGTACAGATATGAACTGAGCTACAGTCACTTCTGGCTGAGAAAGGTTTGCTAAGCAATGCATTCAGAACTGTACACTGGCTAAGACAAGATTTCAGAATTCTCCTCAGGGAAATTCCTACTAATCTACTATCGTTGTCCATTTCAAACCATAAAAATAAAGACTGAGGCATTTCAACTCTTCCCAGAGATACCCTTGGCATAGGAATAGGCTGAAGAGTTTAAGTGGACTATTTTCTCCATGTATGAATTAGGTACAGAAGGTATGGTTCAAGGAAGCATCCTCCTCTTCCTCTGACACATTAAATAGATTCTCAAGAGCAAAAATAGCCGGGCTCGGTGGCTCAGCCTGTAATTCCATGCCTTGGGAGGGTGAGGTGAGTGGATTGCCTGAGCCCGTGGGTTTGAGACCTGCCTGGGCAACTTGGTGAGACCTCATCTCTACAATAAATCAAAAAATAGGCGGGCGTGGTAGCGCGCGCCTGTAGTTCCAGCTACTTGGCAGGCTGAGGCAGAAGGACTGCTGGAGCCCAGCAGGTTGAGGCTGCGGTGGCCGGAAGCGGCCACTACACTCCAGTCTGGGCGACAGAGTGAGTCTCCAACTCAAAAAAAAAAAAAAAAAAGAGCAGAAACAGGCATTCCAAGGATAATTTTAGAAGTGCATATATGGGCATGTTTAAGTGACCAGGATACAAAACTCACAGAATTCTTATTTTAGCTAGCAGAAGCAAACAAAAATGTTCTTAAGTAAAAATGAAAACACAAACTTGATTAAAAATGCCCAATTGGTCAAAAATTAGAAACCTGATCAAGAAATTATAGCAGATAAATCAGAATTCAAAAACATAAAATGGGAGAAAGGTGTTATGTTTTATATCTATAATGATTATACACAAGTTATCATGCTAATATACTAAATTTGTTTACTTTTTGAAGGTGTTGAACCTTTGCAAAAAGCTCCATAATTTGTATAAATGCACTTTAAATTTTAAGGTAAATGTTTAGAGGTCTCAGTTTCAAAATAATTGTCTGTTTGAACAAGTACATTGCAAAGAAATAATTAAATACTTAAAAACAAATCAAACAGCTACTTTAAAAATGTTTCTTCTAAAAAAAAAACTAATCACGTGCAAAGTCATGCTGTATGAAAAACAAGAGAAAATTAAATACTAATTATATTTCAACATCAATTTTTGTTATATTTTTAAGAAAGTAGCCTTTAGGACTATGGACTAAAATAATGCAAAGTTAATAAAACCTGCATTTACCTGGAGTCTATTAAGAGGAAAAAAAAGAAGTATAAGTCAAACTGCCTTTGATTTTTTAAAAAGTCATTATAAATATATGGATTTTGGACTAAAATCTCAAGAACTTTTACTTTATATCTTTCACTGGCTTATACAAAATTCTACTGAGAGACTAATTATACCCCTCTAGAATCTCCCTGAATATAGACGATGACTCTTCCTCCCAAAATTGGTCTTTTGGTAAGGTAATACCAGAGAATTATCTAGACTATAAATTAATTTTAAGATAATAGCTGAAGAAGAAGAGGAAATAGAGTTATTGTGCAATCTCCATGTTTACAATCTTCCCATACATTCTTGTTCTTGGGTTCTATCTGAACCATAACTATATTAGTAGAGTCATTACTTTAAGATACGCTTTATTAAGATTTTAAGTTTCTGTTTTAAAAATTCAAGTTTATAATTTTAAGTAACGTCATAAATATATCATTTGATATGCCCATATATCACATCATAAAGTCAGTTAAGAAACCTATTCATTTAACCAGCAAACAAACAAAAACAAAAGGCATATAAAACACACACACACACACATACACACACTCATGCGTGCGCCCAAGTTATCAAGACTTCTCCACATCTGGTATTTCTCCTTGAGTGTCAGGCAACTCCTCTCTACCTCCTTTCTACTCATCTATTCCAGACAAGGTAGAATGCCATGTACAGGCCCACTTATTTTCCCCTTACTCTGTGTTCATCTGGGAGAAAGTCTGCCCAGGTGGTCATTTCTTCCTCTGTCCCTGAAAAAGCAGTATGCTTAATGCTGCCATGACTTCACACAGGTCAGCTAGTATCACTTGGCTCTTGTGCTAGGTGGTATCTTTTACCTTTATCAATAACTAAGGTGATATTTTTAGTCACCATCTTAAATCATTTTCTTTCTTAATGTGTTAAGAATATAGATGGGTAAAGTGAAGTTTGATTATGGGCTGCAATGTAGAGACTTATAAGCAATCAGATGTGACCAGATTCTGGCTGAATCTCCTATAGCATGTCTTTAAAGTTCAAATTGCTTGAGAATGCCACCCATCTTACACAACACAGTGAGTAACAGGGCAGTATGCTTCTATCTGATACCAAATACTGCTTCAAAAAAGAACTATCACTTAAAACATTAACAGTATCAAAATAAAGTGAATTTATAAAATTGAATTATACATGAGGTTAGTGTATAAGTAGAAGAAAATTATAGCAAGCAACTCAAAACAAAGTAACCTGAGTACGTATCATTTGAGATGTGTTCAAAGGTCTAAAAGATGACTGTAATATTATATTATTCATCTAGTAGTTCTACTGATAGTGATAATTTTAATACTGTGATTTTGGACTTATTTTGGTAATAAATAAAAATAAAGTAATAATTTCAGGTTAATCACAGAAGAGTAATTAGGGGAAGAGGTTAAAAATTAATTACCTGCATTGGAGGAATGTGAAAATTCAATGAAAAGTATAAGGGTTTTAATCACTGTCTTAACAAAAAAACAACTTTTTTTCTAGTTCTTATCACTGAGTGGTCTCCTATAACAGCATAGTGCTTATTAAAAACAATGTTACACACATTTCTAGAAATCATATTTTGGTTAGTCTATTCTTCACTAAAAGAAATCAAGACTTCTTGAAGAAGCTGATTTTAGTGCGAGGGCAGAAAAAGTTTTAGAATATCTTCTTGACAGAATCCAAGGATAGTCACAAAAGTTCTGTGGTGATGTTAAGAAGACACAAACACTAATTTAAAAGAAGCTCCCTCTAGAAAACTAGCACAATATTAAGTTAATCAAATTCAATAAGTTAAAACAAACTGCTTGTACAAAAAATCCAAGAGTCCATAATAATATTCAAAAGGAAAAGAAAGACATTATTTTCACATTAATTTTTTAAGGATTAGGAAAAAAAGTGTTAATATGTTATTGCATGCATATTCTCAGGATAGGTAAAGTATATCCATACACAAAATTTAACAGTTAATACCAACAATAAAAGATGACTCTCCTCACATAAAATGTTTATGGATTAGCTAATGAGACTTTCTGGCTACCAGGACTTTCCTGAAACTATATATAAATGACATTCTAATAAATAATTATAAAAGATTAATAGTGTGCCAAAACATTCTATCACAGATACTGTTCTCTCAACTAATAATGATGGCCACACCATGATCTTAGATCTATGAACAGAAAAGAAAACTAGCTGCAAAATTAAATCGCTACTACCTTTTAAATGGATTTGGATACTCAGAACTTTGCTTTTGGGTTTGCTGGCTGGTGGTTTTAGCAGTTGCTCCTGGTTGCTGCCTTAACTATTCTTCCTGTTCTTTCAGATAGTAAAAAAAAAAACAAAAAAAACCCAACAACTGGAAAAAGGCCTTGCCAAGAACAGAGGACGAAGACTCACCTATTGTGCCTGCCTTTAATTTTAACCTAGAAAGCCACGGTAAGAGGTCTTGTCACTCTGGTCTGAATAGCACTGCTTCTCCTGTCAGTACTATTTTCTCACACCTATCTCGTCATGAGATAGCAATGCATTGATGGTGCTTACTCTTCATGTAGTAAAGTAATTTAATTTAACACTGCTGGATCTCTGGCCACAAGCCTAAGAACATGTGGAGGCATAAGAAATTATAAGGTACAAATTAAATATTCCACTTTTGTTGAAGATAATGTATATTTATATGGAATTGTTAGGCTGTTAAATGTCACTTGATAAAATTGCTAAAATGATACAAAAATATGGAACCAAAAAAAAACCAAAAAAAAAAACCGCCTAAAAGACAAACTGTACTTTATATGCTTATAAAAATTAAATTTAACAGAGGGGGGAAAAATCACATTAAAACCAGAAGAAAGGGCATTAATGAATCCTTTACAAATTTAAGTTTAAAGTAAAAAAGTACTGAATAAGTAACAAAGGAGAAAAACGTGAAATTCTGTATTCCCAAGTCTCATTCTAGTTAAACATGTGCTAAAACTGTAGCTAAAAGGAGGCATGTGTGTGTTAGTATGTGCATGAGAGAGACAGAAAGAGAGAGAAGAGAAAGAGAGAGAGAGAGAAAGAAGAGAAACTTGATACCTTTCTGAAAAATGTAGCTGATAGACTCAATTCTTATACTTTGCAGATCAGTTTCTCATGCTTGGCACTATTAACATTTTGAATGGGGCAATTCTTGATTGTGGGTGCTGTTCTGAGCATGGTGGAATATTCAGAGTCATCCGTGACCTCTACCCACTAGATGTCAATAGCTATTGTGACTATTTAAATATCTCCAGGCTGGGTGCAGTGGCTCACGTCTGTAATCTCAGTACTTTGGGAGGTGGAGGTGATAGGACCGCCTGAGACCATGGGTTCAAGACCAGCCTGGGCAACTTGGCGAGACTTTGTCTCCATGATAAATTAAAAAAAAAAAAAAAAAAAGTTAGCTGGGCATGATAGTGCACACCTGTAGTTCCAGCTACTTGGAAGGCTGAGGCAGAAGGAATGCCTGAGCCCAGCAGCTTGAGGCTCAGATGGCCATGAGCATGTCATTAGCAACAGAGTGAGACTCCGATCTCCCCCTGCCCTGCAAAAAAAATGTGTCTAGACATTGCTAAATGTCCCCTGGGTAACAAGAACTTCCCCGATTGAGAACCGATGGCTTTGAATATACAATCATAAATTTCTGTGAATATATAAAGATTTAAACAAAAAAAAACCCTGTGCTTTTAAAATAATTGTGATACACAAAAAAATTGGCTTGGCATAGTGGCTGACGCCTGTAATCCCAGTACTTTGGGAGGCAGTGGAGAGAGAATGGCATGAAACAAGGGGTTCAAAACCGACCTGGGGACTTGGTGAGACCTCATCTCTACAATAAAAAAATAAAAATAAATCAGCCAGGCAAGCTGGTGTGTGCCTGTAGTTCCAGCCACTTGCAAGACTGAGGTGGAAGGATTGCTTGAGTCCAGCAGATCAAGGTTGTAGTAGCCATGAGTGTGCCATTGCACTCCAGTCTGGGTGACAGAATGAGTTTCCGACTCAAAAAAAAAAAAATTATCTGCCTTATCTTTGGCATGAGTACATTTTCTATTATACACAGGCATTCTTCACAGTAATTGCTCTATTATTCACCAATAGAAGCAAAGTAGTGCAAAGTAGATTCTTTCAATAAATGAAAATTCTCTCTCTTCCTCACCACCCTCCCTAACTTGAACCTACTGTAGTCCGGCTTTTGTCCCCCATCATTCTCCTGAATCTCTTAGACCTCTTCAATAACCACTTTTCAGTAATTATCCTAATTGACTTTTTTGTAAATGTAATACTTTTAATCACAAAGTCTTCATGTACTTCTTCAATATTTTTAACTCTTACTCTGCCCGTATCATTTAAAAAATTTAACCTCTAAACAAAAAAAAATTAAACACTCACTAATATAAATGAAACAAAAAAGAAGAGAAAACTGTCCAACTTACCCTGTACAAAAGCAAGATGTATTTAAATCTAGAATGTTATAATTAAAGCTTTTAAATAAAGATACTGTGGTGCTAGAGAAGATTCCGAAAAAGATTAGAAAATGATTGAGTCTCTAATAACAAAAACAAAAAATAAACAAAAATAAAAAAACTTCCAGAGTGGTAGAAAGCAGTCTGAACATAAATCCACACTACAGATAAATCCTGACTAAAAACATGGATGGATTTAGAAAACAGTGATATACAGAGGAAAGGTTCATGCCGCTTTACAAATATGTTTGGAGATTATTAAATCTCAGTATTTTGAGAATAAAATCATGAAACATAATCATATTCCTTTTGGTGCCATGGAAAAATAGCTGGACTAACCACAGCAAAACACAGGAAGAGTCATTCTTATACCACTTTGCTCCTTCGAAGGAAAATGTACCATAGCCCCATTAATGCTTAGTGTTTATCTAAATTTAAAGATAATATTAAAAAACACTTCTGTGGCTTTTGGTAACTTACTTTAAGCAAGGTACATTATCACGAAGCCCATCAGATGAACTGCTACTAGTAGATGGATGAGACTGAGGAGGAATGGGCTGAGGATTGGAACCTCCCACGGGTGTTGGCAAAGATGGCAGCTGCTCACTCTCTGGAGTTTCCATGTCATTTATCTCATATAACAATCGAACTTCAAGCATCTATTGTAAAAATAAGGCAGTTTACCCAATAATTGTACATTTCATTACAATTTACACACACACAAATAAACTTCAGAGGAAAGAATTTTTTTATTATAAAGATGTGGGGTACAATTCAGGGTTAGATATACAATTGTTGATTATGTAGGTACCCTTGTTGATGAGGTATCCCCCTCCTTCCCCTAGGAGTTTCCCTCAACTGCCCATCCTATCCTCCTTCCCCTGACAGTTTCCCACTAGGGATTTCCAGTTTGCCAGTCCCTTTCTTATAGTATTATAATAATTGTCCAAGGTTCGCTTATGAGTGAAAACAGCAAGATTTCTAAAGGTAATGATTTAGAAAAAAAGAAAATGTTTTTGAATCAGTTTTTAAAAATGCATGTGTGTGTGTGTGTGTGTGTGTGTGTGTGTGTGTGGGGTGAACATACACACACACACATATACATGCAATATGATTTTCGAAATTATGGCACCCCTGTTAATACCAAACTAGAGTACACTCAAATTCATATTAGATTTCCTTAAATGAAACATACCATACACTTAAGTACACTTAAGGATTTAAATATGCGGTAAAAAAATATGTTATTTTTCACAAGAGAGATGACAATGTAAATCCTGAGATGTTTTCAAAAGTTCTATACAAAACTGACTGCAAATAGTCTTCAAATAACACAAATTTAAAATGTCAGACACTTGACACTGAAAATCACTTAAGAGACTATTACCGGAATGACTTCTGTAATTACTTCCTGTTTGCTGAATCTATAAATAATGACATGCGCTGAAACTCCAGCTATGCACAGCATTCTACTTTCTGGACACCAGGAGATGATCTGAATGGCAAATGGATCTTCATCTACAATATCTGTGTTTGGCCTGTCATCTTTATTTCTTGACTTTTCAAATACTTTAGATGTCTTTAGCTTATATAATACTTGTAGAGTTACTGAAAAAAGAAAGTTAGATATTTTGATATAAAAAGACAAAAAGATAATGTTTGTCCATATTTATATAACCCATACTTTCATTTCTTAGTTGACATTATAGTAGTCTAATAAACATTTAATGTACTCTTTGTATTCACTGACCAAAAAAGGGTATGGTCATTATAGTCATAAAAATAATCTACCATTATGACAGATTTAGGTAACCTATAAAAGTGAATAATAAAAATATTTAGGAAAAAATGTATAAATACAATGAAAATAATAAATGACATATTTTGCTTCCTAAATGATTTTCTACACATTTTCTCTATAAAAAGTACAGTACCAACATTATCAAACATTCCTTGATGAGGAAACATATATCCTGAGTTATCTGGATTCCCACTGAATGCTTGCTATGTATGTTTTGCAAACATTAATAATTTTTTAAAGATATTCTTTTGTTTTTTGCTTATATATAGCTATCAGATATTACTTCACAAAGACAACGTAATTTTGTATAGCTATCAGATATTACTTCACGAAGACAACGTAATTAATTAAATAAATTAATTAAGCTTAAAGTCAGGCATTAAAATTACTCTGGAAATTTTTGTTAACTTGGAATATATTCTTGTTGTTCCTATCTCTGAGTTAGAAAAAGAAGATGTGAAGAAATTTTGAAGAAAAAATTTGAATACTTAGGTTGAGAATTATTCTTGAATTACTCATATTTTAAGACTATTTTTACTCTATTAAAAATTCTAAACTCATATACTTAATAAATCAAACATTAAAGTTATAGCCTCTAAATTTAAAATTAAATGCTAGTTATACAATTATTATAAAACAGGATGTGTAAAAGCACTGATTGTATAACATGACAAATAATGAATATTCAAAACACTTACTTGCAGAAGCATCCCAGAATTTAACTGACCCATCAGCATGTCTATAAAAAGCAAAATTGAGAATGTAATGAATATAATTACATTTTTTTTCCTTTAAATGTAGATTGTTACTAAAAAAGACAGTCACCAAAATGAGTGAAAGGCAAAAAATTAGGGTAAAGTGGCAGGTTCTTGACAATAGCTTATTTCACATTATGTTGCAATAAAAGGAACATGAATTTTAATTTATTTACCCAATAAATTAAAATTCATGTAGTCTTACTCAGTTATATTTAGCTAATATTGGTCTACTTGGTGAAAACAGACTTTTACTTACCCAGTAATAATTATTTCTGGGTAACTTTGAGCACCCAAACCCCAATTGCCTCCATTGATGGGCCATTCCTATAAAAAAAAAAAATGACTATTTAAAGCAACTTACAAGTATACTGTAAACCTTCTCTCACACACACACATACACACACAACAGTGGATATTGTACTTTGCTTCTAAAAATGACTTCCTATTTATCTTCTATAGCAAAGGTATCAATCTTTTTTTTTGAGTTGGAGTCTCACTCTGTCGCCCAGACTGGAGTGCAGTGGCCGCTCCTGGCCACCGCAGCCTCTACCTGCTGGGCTCCAGCGATCCTTCCGCCTCAGCCTTCTGAGTAGCCGGAATTATAGGCATGCACTACCATGCCCGGCTGCTTTTTTGATTTTGTTGTAGAGATCAGGTCTCGCTGCCTGGGCGGGTCTCGAACCCGTGGGCTCAGGCAATCCACTCACCTCAGCCTTCCAAAGGCGCGGGATTACAGGCTGAGCCACTGAGCCCGGCTAAAGGTATCAATCTTATCAAACACTCCAAGGTAATAAATATAAAATACTAAAAAGTAATGTTAAATACTGAAACTCATGTTCAATACCTTTTTGCTGTAACCTTGACGTTTCTGTCTAGCTCCAACAGAATAAAGTGCAGGAATAAGGTCCACAGGACAATCAGCAAAATATTCACAACACGTAACAGGGGACTCATGTATACTCAAAGGGTAGGGATTTTCAAATATAGGATATCTTTAACAACAGGAAATAGAAAAAAAATTAATTAAATAAATTATAACATACAATTAATATAAAAATAAAAGCTTTAAAATGTACATTCTACCACAGAGATTAAACTGATTAGTTTATATAAATATGTAAAAAATTGAAGTCTTTTATAATAAAAGATGCTCAATTAGAACAGTAAACAGAAAAGTTATAGTTGCAACCACATACAATGTGCCACACACTAGACTAAGTACTTTAAATAAACATTTCTCATTTACTTCTTATACCAAACTTATGATATAGGAATTTTACTAAAGAACAAAGACTTTAAAAAGAATAACGAGTCAAAGCATGAGAGCTATCAAGTAGCAGATGCAGAATTAGGTTCTCAATCACATACCTTTCCTTACATCAGTAGAGCTAATATAAAATTTCAGTTCTTTTCCTGTCGATCGATACGATAAAATATTTAATTCAGAATGTTCTCTTTGTTGAATAATAATATAAAATAAAATTTACCTTAAATATTTTCTAGTTTTAAAATTATTTTATTAAATGAAGCAAAAGTGCTTTTAAAATCATAAAATTAAAGTAGAATCCTATCTAAATACACAATGATATTTCTTTTCTGAGTTTTAGGTCCTTAGAATGAGGACAGTAATTTAAATGGATATTCAAAATTTATGTCTGAAAAACCAGACACTGGATAAAGAAATTTAACAAGGGCCAAGTGACTAATCTGCAAAAACTGGTTCAGCCTGCTACTAATGATAATTGTTGAAAACAGAGGAAAGTTCAGAAAAGTTCTTTGCAGACTACAAAATGAACACAACTATTACCACCTCTTCTGCCAACCAAAAGACAAACACAAATAACCACATGCATTAATAACAAAATGGCAACCAACATTTTTCTCTTTATAACAGTTACTTCCTTAGTGCAATGCTATTATTATAACTACACATTTAATTGATACTTTTGCTAAATAAAATGCCTAGCCACAGGTTACTTGCACACTATTTTCTTTGACTTAAATATATCTCAGTAGAGACCACGTGTGAAAAGTTTCAATTATTTGAAAAACTTGCCTTGCCTAAGGGGGGAAAAAAAAAAGAAAATCATATTAAGAATAAGTTATTCTAGGACTATAATATAGAAATAATTTTCAAATGATCCTATCATTCTAAAAAAGAAAAAACGTCACAACTGATTATTACAAGTAGCAGGTGTTAAGTTAAAGTGAATTTAGGAATGCCTAAAATCAGGTAAATAAAACTGTTCATGTACGGCAGGGTTTCCCAGTCTCAGTACTATTCACGTTTTGGACCAGATAATTCTTTACTGTGGGGGACTGTCCTGGACACTGAGGATGTTTTGTAGCACCTCTGTCTTCTACACACTAGATGCTAATAGCATTACTCTCAACCCCAATAAAAATGTTTCCACAAACATTACCAAATATCCCCTGAAAGATAGTATCACCCTTGACTGAGAAACACTGAATTACTGAATGGGCAAACTCAATTAAAACCATGTTTAATGATTATTTCTACAGTTTTACAAATAAGTAATACAATGTGCTTCCATTCAAAGATTTAAAAATTTTAAATATATATATTTAAAACAGTATATTTACTATACCGTTTTATATATATATATACATATATATATATACTTATATATATAAAACGGTATAGTATAGACATATATAGACGATAATGTGGTGCTCAGTGTTCCACTTAAACGAAGATGTTATTAATTTAGAAATAGGAAATTTTCACTAACTTGACTTAAGACTTATATCCTCATTTGATCAGAACAAGGACATAAAGATCACTGTGACACTTCAGGCAAACAACGTAAGCTCTGAGAGGCATGTAGCACCCACTTTTATAGTTCTCTTGACCCCAGAGGCAGTGCCTACTCCAGGGGTATGAAACCCAGCGTCCCTGGCCCATTTCTGAGAAGGGTTCATAGATAAATTAATCTATGATAGAAAAAGCAGAATATGGAAAATACCATGAAAAGTTACAAGGAAGCCATGGTGGGAATTTAAAGACCACATATGATATATTTGGTAAAGAGAGAGTAGGAAAAGCTTAACCAAGAGAAGAAAGTTGATTTTCAAAGTTATGTGGATTTTTAATGGCAGTAAAACAAGTAGAGTGTTTCAGCTATTGGGAAGTACGTAAGAGAAGGTATGGAAGCATGATGTTTGTTGAACACATAGTTCAGTTTCTGCAGGGAGTAAGGCACCAGTGAGAAGACAGTAAGAGGCCCGGTTGAAAAGGAAACCTGAATTCCTACTGTTTAAAGTAGCAGGCTGAGAAAGTGTTTTAAATTTTAAAAAAAGCAATTATGCTTTAAAAAGTAGAATCACAGATTGGTACTTTGTGTAATATTAATCTAGTGATGGTATGCACATCACACTGCAACAGAGAGTGAAGACAGGTAGAGAGACTAGAAGATCTTATTTGGAGGTAAATAGAGATGGTACCAACTTGAGACATGCTTATTTGTGTGGTCCCAGGATATCAGACTGAATCATACAAAATTTCAGAAATACAACAGATTTCAACTTAAAAATGGAAATTCTATGAAATTCAACATAACAGACATTTCACAGATAATTAGAAAGGTAGATCTGGAGGTGTAAAAAGAGGTTAATATTATGAACACATATATAGAGCTTTCAAATAAGTGAAATAGTTAATCCTATGCTTAAAGAAATATTTTTTCAATTACATACTGACAGAATCACTCAACACTTTTTATTACTTACCCATTTTGTGCAAGGTCTATAAGTACTAAATCCTTCTCTAGAAGAACAACCACAGCATATGGTTCTTGAAAATCTGGAATGGAAGAATAGTTTAAATTCATAAACAATAGTTTTAAAAATGCAAACAGCAAAATAGGTATTAGGTGGTTCTTGCTTGGATTTTTTTATCCTCTTGAGTATTTAACATTCTGATCTTATGATACTTCATGCATGTAACTGATGTCTAGTATGCTTTAGATGAGATAAGTCTATTTAATAACTCTTTCAAAATTATTTCACTTTAGTAAAAATGAGTAAGACAAGAAGCTCACAGCAACTTTCATGGTACTGTACATATTAAGACTGGACATAGACAATAAAACCAAAATTTAAATCTAATACCCATAAGAACAATTATCATTATTTGATCTCACAGGAAACCAAAAGACTTCTACTTCTACTTTAACATAATACTTTTCTCGAAAGTTTCATATGTGCCTGTTAACAACTATAAAATACATTACATCTTTATACCTCAGTAAGTGTCAAATAAAGTAAAAAAGAGCCAGATTTAAATTCTTCTTAAATCATATATGGTAAGCTGTGATGGTTAATTTTGTGTCAATTTGTCGATGCTATGATGCCCCCAGAGGGTTGGTCAATCTAGATGTTGCTGTGAAGGTGTTAGATGTGATTAATATTTAAATCAGTAGATTCTGAATACAACAGATTACCCTCTGAATGAGAGGGCTTCATTCAATCAATGAAGGCCTTAAGGACAAGGACTGAGTTTTCCTGAAAAAGAAGCAATTCTGACTCAAGATTACAACATAGAAAACCTGTCTGAGATTTCAACCTGCAGATTTCGGACTCAAGACTGCAAGAATGACTCTTTTTTGAATTTCCAACATGCTAGTCTGCTCTGTGGATTTCAGATCTGCCAGCACCCTCAACTGTGTGAACAAATCCTTGAAGTCAATCAATCAATCCCTCTCCTATTGGTTCTGCTTCTTGGAGAACCCTGACTAATATACTACATTTAAGAAGCATTTTAAAATGTTTCTTAATATGAATAGTGTTGTTTATTCTTCAGAGGTACTTACTAGTAATATGTAATACTAAACACAAGTTTATTAAAGAAATTCTGAAATAAAATTTGCAAAGTTATAAGTGCAGCATCTCTTTCTCAAAAGAATTACCACAACAGAATCAGGAAACCACTTAGCATATAGGTCTCTGTTTTGAATATGAGGTATCTAAAGAGAATGAGTTTTAAAGTTGCTAAGCTTACCATTTGGGTATGGCGTTTCACATAATGTTAGAAAATCAACAATTGAATAGTCCATTTCTAGCACAGCAGTACTTTTCCCATGCATCACTGTTAAGCAAGGTCTTCTTCCTACAGTATCATATGATAAACCTCCTGATAAGATAATAAAAGGTTCCCTGGAAATAAAATACATGGTTAGGATTATAAGTAGTGCAATGAAGACTATTTTCTTGCTGTATCATAATTTTTTTGTTTAATGAAATAACAATATTTTAAATTCTAACGTTTTTATATATCATATAATGGAACAGTTTCATGTGGCATTTTAAATTGGATTAGGTAAAGCCCTGGTGCGTTCTTGAAAATTTGCCTACTATAAAAATGAACATTGACCACATAGACTCTCACACCTCCCACCTATCCTACAACTTTTTCGTTTATCCCCTAAATAAAACTGTCATAAAATTCTCTCTGGGTTTCTGCTAACATGTCTCTTGAATGTGCTGCTTTGACTTCCAGTCCTAACCAGGCCTTCTCAACATAAGTTCCCAGACAGGATCTCTTCATGCCTTCAAGTACTCACTATATGTAATGAATTAACTTCTCAAGAATGCATCAAGAATTGTATTCTGTACAAATTGCAATTAGGAGAACTGAGAAAAGAGTCACTCAAGTCATTTCCTGTAGGCTTTAATTTTCTTCTGGAACCTTGGTTGACTCTCAAACCACAGCTCCCATCTACACATTTATTGGCTGCCAGTTTGTTAATTCTAATTAGTCTTACAACTCTGTTAATCAAATTTTTCTACTCTCTCCCCCATTAGTCATTATTAAATCTAAATGATTTATCTAGATCCATTTTTTAAAACTAATTTTTTTCATATATTATAATATTGGTGAATTTCTATATCTTTAACTTGCCTTTCCATTTGCTGAAAATTTATGGTACATCATATAGATGATTTAAAATTTTTTGTATATGATTATCTGAAATCGCTTCATTTATTTCTTAATTTTTTAATGCTTTTCCTAAGGCTAGTGTATCTATATTCCTCCTCACCCACTGTTCATGATGTTATCTCCTTCTTTTCCATTTATTGATTTTTTTAAGTCTTCACATTTTTATAAGCTGTATGTAATAATACTAATGGTTAAGAGTGCTAGTTTTGAAACTAAACCACCTGCATTTAAATTTTAGCTTTGGATTTACTTTCTGTGTGATCATGAACAAGTTGCTTAACCTCTCTGTGCCTAATTTCCATGTCTGTAAAATGCAGATATGGTGATAAGTATCTAATCTCAGACAATTCTTAAATTGGACAGTAACTGGCCCACAGTACACCCTCAGTAAGAGTTAACTATTAATAATGTCAGTATCATCATGTCATCATTATCACCCCTTGTGAAAATTTCCCTTCATGGTAAGTGAGAAAAAGAAATTAAAACTGCTAAATTGTATTTATTTTTATCTAAAACAAGAATAAATAAACTACACTAAAATTTAACTTGATAGTCTGACAACCATATAGGTATATAACTTATAAGTAAAAATAAATATTAGGGCAAAAAGTTCAATTGTTTTTTAGTAATTCAACATTTTACCTATTTAAAATATATAAAACTTGTATATATGTGTTTGTATATATAATTTGGGAAAACAATACCCTTATGTATCCTTTCTTCTTTCTTTGCTTAATTTTTTTCAGAGCATGTATCATTATATATAATTATATATATTTATTTATATATTTATATTTATTTATTTTGCTTATTGTTTTTCTCATCAAAACTATATGCTCCATGAGGGCAGGGGTTTTCTGCATTTTGTTCACAGCTGTATCCAAAACAGTTCTGGAACAGTGCCTGCTATTACACAGTAGTAAACATTTACTCAGTAAACTGAATAAACATTTTTTTTCCAATAAAAAACAAATAGGCCAAGTTTGGTGGCTCAGCCTGTATTCCCAGCACTTTGGGAGGCTGAGGCAAGTGGATTGCCTGATCCTGCAGGTTCAAGACCAGCCCGGGCAACTTGGCAAGACCTCGTCTATACAATAAATAAAAAATTAGCCAGGCGTGGTAGCACGTGCCTGTAGTTCCGGCTACTTGGAAGGCTGAGGAAGAAGGATTGCTGGAGCCCAGTAGGTTGATACTGGGATGGCCGTGAGCGTGCCACTGCACTCCATCCTGGGTGACGGAGTGAGACTCCAACTCAAAAAAAAAAAACTAGAAAAAAAAATGAATAGAAATATGTGTTGTATTAACTTTTCTCTAGATTACTATAATTTAGATTTTTCACCACTAAACTGATTTGGGTAATCTTTTCCTAGCCAAATTGCAGTAAGAACCTTAAAACTTTATCCTGAATAGAACCTCACCCATATATTCATTGTTTCAATTTTTCAGTATACTGGCATTATTATGACTGTAAAAAAGTATATAAAATTTTCTTCCATTTTTAATAACAAAAACTAATGAATAAACATAATATATTTTTTCTCTTTTACATCTTAAAATACTATAAACAACTGAATATAAAATACCAGAAGAGGGAGACGAAATCAATAGAGGATTAATATTTGTTAAATTTTTTGAGTGGGAGACCTGAGCCAGGTATTCTCTATGTAGTATTTTACATATCACATCTTTGAAAAAAGTGTTATTAATGCTAGAAACTTGAACAAGAGATTAAAGCTAAATTACATTACAGAAGAAAATATTCAAAAACCACCCATGGAGATCAAACTGGGTACATGACCCATTTATACAGTTTAGATAGTTTAACACTGTTGCAATTAGGTAGGTTTTTCCTCAGAAGGAAAATCAATTTTTGTTCTGTATCTTTGTAAGCTGCCTGTATTTATTTTCTAAACTTAGGAGAAAAATTATATGGATAAAAAAAGAGAAACAGTTCTAAATGAGTGCCAACTGACCTGTGACGAAAGCTATTTTCTTTCTTATAATAATAAAAATTTGCCAAATTCAGCAATAAATGCTCTGCCCTTACACACACACACAAACACACACACCCCATACACCCACACACCCATATGGGGGATCCTAAGAAAAACAGGCATCAGTGTACCAGTTAGGAACCCATCGGCATTGGCGTACCAACTAGCTTTGTGAGAGGCTACGTTTTGGCTTCGGTGAATTAAAAAAAAAAAATTCTTTCAATACATTTGTCCATCTCATGATGGGTGATTTATACAAACAACCTGTCCACACCATGCTGAGTATTCAGCAGTTTTTGACCAAAAATACTCAGCATGAGCCCTGTCTCCCAGTCTCCCTATTCACCTAATCTTGCCCTGAGCAACTTCTTTTTGTTTCCCTGGATGATAAAAAGTCCACAAAGGAAAATATTTTGCTTATGTGGAAGAGGTGAAACAAAAAATGGCAAAAACACTAGAAGGCATCAAAATTGACAAGTTCAAAAACTGTTTCGAGTGGTGGGAAAAGCATCTCAATAGGTGTACTGCATCAAACAAAGAGTACTTTGACCAGTGACTGAAGTTTAAACGTATAAGAATAAATACACAGTTTTTTATAAATAAATTCCAGTTTTTTGGGGGGTTCCCCCTCAAGTCTATGTCTATCTATATAATTTTAAAAAACATTTTGTTATTTTATGTGCTGTTTCTTTAAAATTGCCAGGCAAGAACCACCCAACGTATGAAATCCCATAGGGTATATATTTTTCATTATAATGCCCCAATACTTAAAGAGTAAATACTAATGAAATGAATATTTTACAAAAAATTAGTCATAAATATAATAAAGTTAAATATTTTAACACTACACAGCAAATATTATAAAAATTCAGTTTTGTTGGCATTTGGAATTTTAATAATATTCTGGAACTCTAGGTTATATCTAGAGATGAGATGTGGATTACGGAGATAGAGAATATTTATTTTTTAAATAAAAAGGAAAGACTTTTTGATGTTATAAGGGCTAGAGGAAATATAATTTGTGTTCCATTACTTTAAGTAGAATTTTAGTAGAATCTCTTTTAATGACATAAGATGTTAACTAAAACCATCATTTTGGAAGACATCCAGGTTAAGGAGATGTCAGTTTGGAAGTTTTATAATTTGACTGAGTTTTTAGAGAGGCTAGATACTTGAAGAAGTGCACATGCTTTCTGTCAATGATTAACCTCCGCTGGCCTGCCTTGACTATAGGTTTGGCTGAAGCTGTGTTTCCTTATGAAGTATTCTTTACTTAAAAGAGCCAACTCTAACCAGAAAGCCATTTGTATAACTAATTTTCTTAACTCAGCTCTGTAATACTACCTATTCATTCACTCAAAAATTTTTGAACATCTGGGTTCCTGGGAATACAGTAGTGCTCTCATGTCCAATCTAGGCAATGAGCACACTGTGATAAGTACTATAAAGACAATACAACACGGTTAAATGATAGTCTGACTGTGAGAGTAGGGCTAGAGGGGTTATGGTTAAGATGGCATGGTCAGAACAGGTCCTGGAAATGACGGCAGATGAGCTGAAACCAGAATGAAAAGAAGTCAGTGATTCAATGAGCTTGGGTTGAGGGAGAATGAAGTCCACTCTAGGCTGCAGGAATACTACTGCAAAGACTCCATGTCAGGAATGCGCAGGGTGTAACCTGAGGAACTAAAAGGCAGTGGAGGTGCAGCATGAGGAAGGCAGTGCATGGCAAGGGATGAAATGACTGCAAATCTTATAAACACATCCTGTTTGCTCTATTAGGATCTTTAGAATTCATCTCCTCCTTTTCATCTCCACAATTATCTTAGTTCTGGCCTTTATCATCTGCAGCTTATACTGATAGAATAGCATTAGGACAACTGTTCACTGAATGGGATAAACTTTCCTTCATTTTTTGTTTAGCTGGTTCCTGTTCCTCCTTCAAAACACAGTCCCATCATTATCTCCTCAGAAAAACCTTTCCTGACCCATTCACTCTGAGTTGGAGTCTCCCCTTCGTGCTCCTAAGAACCTTCCACATACCTCTACTATTCTGCATTTATCATGCTGAACTGTCATTGTTTATCTATTTCCCCTCTGTATATTTCACCCTCTAAGGGGTTTGTGAAAAACAAACTTGTGAAGCACACTAAAAATACTGATAAATTCCTTCTACTAGGTTTTTGAGCTATTAAATCAAAATGAAATAATCAAAAACAACCATTTCAAAAATCTGACTATTTAGGGGCTCAGAATAAGAAATAAAATTTAAAATATTGGGACATGAGTTAGAAATACTTGTCTAATTATATGGTGTTAGTCTTGAACACTGCTTTTCAAACTGTGGTCAGGAACAATTCTTTAAAAATTTTAATTTTTTGTAAATAAATGCTTTCGTAAAACAAACATATAAAAACTAGGAGAATGTGCTTGGAAATGCCACAGCAATGTCACATAGCATTAAAGTTTCTATAATCTTACTCTTGATTTCTGTATTTAATCTTGTCTCAGACCAGTTAGTAGACAGAAACTGTTCACAGGTCATACTGGGAAGAGGACTAGTCTAGTAAACAAAAAGTTGAGACTTCTACCAATGTTACTTGATTTGTACTATCACTATGAGTTGGCGAAGGGGAATGCGAAGCTGTTACTGAGGACCTTACTGCAAGGTCCCTGTGGAATTCAACCTGAAACCACATTACTCTTTAGCTGGGAATGTCTGGGGGGTAGAGAGGCTGATCCTAAACACTGACAACAATAGATAGCTAAGGCTTAGTCATGACACGTGTCCTTCAGAGTTTTTTGAAATATTCAAAATAACAGGATAGTATAACAGCAAATCATTATGATAATGAAGTATATTATGATAATGAAAATGTTTTCCCAGGACCCTTTCAAAAGCTCAAAACCATTTTCATTATGATATTAAGACATTATTTTCCTTTTCATCGTGTTCATATTTGCATTGATGGCACAAAAGTAAAAGGAAGTGGATAAAACTCTTGGCATCTCAGCATCAAGCAAAGCAGGGGCACATAACTAACTAGTCATTGTATTCTTCACTGCCACACATTAAAGAAGTTCCTCCCATATAAAAATGTCTTTGATAAAGCAGTACAATGACTAATTTTAAATTCTGATCCTTGACTTGTCCTTTTAATACACTCTTGACAAAATGAGAAGTGTACTAAAGCACTTCTGCATACATTCCAGAAATACAGTTATTTCTAGAAAAGTATTTGTGTAATCATTTGAGTGAACCAAGTGAACTAACTAGTCACTATTAATTTGTTTAAAAGAAAGACTGACAAACTATCATCACTTAGGCTTCGGTAATTGACAAGAGTATCTAAAAAACGAATGAATGAGTGTGTCATCTTAAGAAAAACAACAAACATTATTTGTTTACAGTGACAAAATCTAGGCTTTCAGGAAAAAAACCCCAGAATTTTGACAAACTTTTTTTTTTTTCATAATCAATATTTTTTATTAGGGTTTTGTGGGGTACAGTTAAGGGTTAGGTGTACAATTACATTTCATTCAGGCACCCTGTTAGTAAGAGGTGTTTCCCCATCCTCAGACAGATATTTGCTACTGTTAATCCCATCTCCCTCCCTCCCCAATAGTTTCCCAGTACCGTCAGTCATTTTCTTACAGTATTACATTGGATGCTCAAGGTCCATTAAATGAGTGAGAACATGTGATACTTGGATCTTTGTTTCTATGAGAGGTCACTCAGTATTATAGACTCTAGTTCCATCCAGATTGCTGCTAAATTCATGATTTTGTTCTTTTTTATGGCTGCATAGTATTCCATCGTGTATATGTACCACATTTCTTTAATCCAGTCCTCTTTTGATGGGCAGCATGGTTGTTTCCAGGTTCTTGCTATTGTGAACAGCGCTGCGATAAACATACGTGTGCAGGTATCATTTTTATAGAGTGATTTGAGTTCTTCTGGGTATATTCCCAGTAGGGGGATGGCGGGATCATATGGGAGGTTGATATTTAGAGTTTTGAGGAATCACCACACTGCTTTCCACAGAGGCTGCACTAGTTTACACTCCCACCAACAGTGTAGAAGTGTTCCCTTTTCGCCACACCCTCTCCAGCAGCTGTTATTTTTTGAGTTGTTGATAATTGGCATTCTGACTGGAGTTAGGTGGTATCTCAGTGTGGTTTTGATTTGCATCTCCCTGATGATTAGTGAGGTTGAACATTTCTTCATGTATCTGTTGGCTGCTCCAATGTCCTCTTTTGTGAAGTGTCTGTTCATATCTTTTGCCCATTTTATAATGGGGTTGTTTGTTTTTTTCTTTTCAGCACATTTGAGTTCCTTGTAGATCCAGGATGTTAAGCCTTTGTCAGACCTGGGGTTGGCAAATACTTATTCCCAGTCTGAAGGCTGTCTCCCCTCTCTCTTGATGGTTTCTTTGGCCTTGCAGAAGCTTTTCAGTTTAATAAGGTCTCACTTGTCTATCTTCTCTCTTATGACCTGTGGGTTTCAGGTTATGTTCAGGAATTGGATGCCAGTTCCGATTTCTATGAGGGTATTTCCTTCCTTTTCTGAGGTTCTTATGGTTTGAGGTTTTACATTTAGGTCTCTGATCCATTTGGAGTTAACCTTTGTGCATGGGGATAGATAGGGGTGGTCCTGTTTCAATCTTCTGCATGTGGTCAGCCAGTTTTCTCAGCACCATTTACTGAATAGGTTCTCCTCTCCCCAGTGGTAGGTGGTGGAGGCCTTGTCGAAGATGAGTTGGTTGAGAAATTGAGGTTTTGCTTCTGGAATCTCAATTCTATTCCATTGATCTATATGCCTGTTCCTATACCAATACCAAGCTGTTTTGATGACTGTAGCTTTATAATAAAGTTTGAAGTCTGGTAATGTGATACCACCTGCTTTGTTTCTTTTGCTGAGGATTGTTCTGGCTATTCTTGGACGTTTGTGTTTCCATATGAATTCCTGTGTTGTCTTTCCTAGGTCTGAGAAGAATGTTGCTGGTAATTTGATGGGTATTGCATTGAATTTGTAGATTGCTTTAGATAAGATGAACATCTTCACAATGTTGATTCTTCTAATCCATGAGCATGGGATATTTTTCCACTTGTTTGTGTCATCTTTGATATATTTGAGCAGTGTTTTTGTAGCTTTCATTGTAAAGGTCTTTCACGTCTCTGGTTAGGAAGATGCCAAGGTATTTCATTTTTTTTGTGGCTATTGTGAATGGAATTGTGTTATTTGGGTTTCTGTTTGTTTATTATTGGTGTAGAGAAATGCGATTGTCTTTTGTACATTTATTTTGTATCCTGAGACTTTGTCAAAGGTCTTTATCAGTGTAAGGAGGCCTTTGACAGATTCTCTTGGGTTTTCAAGGTACACAATCATATCATCTGCAAAGAGAGATAACTTGACTTCCTCTTTTCCTATTTGGATACCCCTGATTGCCTCCTCTTTTCTGATTGCTCTAGCCAGGACTTCCAATACTATGTTGAACAGGAGGGGTGAGAGTGGGCATCCTTGTCTTGTTCCACTTTTCAGGGGAAATGGTTCCAATTTTTGTCCATTTAGGAGTATGCTGGCTGTGGGTTTCTCGTAGATGGTTTTTAATATTTTGAGGTATGTTCCCCGTATGCCTAGATGTTCAAGGATTTTTATCAAGAAGGGGTGCTGGATTTTATTAAAAGCTTTTTCTGCATCTAATGATATAATCATTTTGTTTTTATTTTGACATCTGTTGATGTATTTAATTACATTTATGGTTTTACGAATGTTGAACCAGGCTTGCATCCCAGGAATGAAGCCTACTTGGTCATGATGGATGATTTTTGAGATGTATTGCTGAATTCAGTTTCCTAGGATCTTGTTGAGAATTTTAGCATCTATGTTCATCAGAGATATTGGCCTGTAGTTCTCTTTCTTTGTTGGATCTTTACCTGGCTTGGGTATCAATGTGATGTTGGCTTCGAAAAATGACTGGGGGAGAGTTCCATCTTTTTCAATAGGCTGGAATACCTTCAGTAGGATTGGTATCAGCTCCTCCTTAAATGTCTTGTAGAATTCTGCTTGAAAGCCATCTGGACCAGGGCTTTTTTTTGTAGGAAGTTTTCTTATTACGTAGTCGATTTCCTTGATTGTTATTGGTTTATTTAGGGTCTCGATTTCTTCTTGTTCCAATCTAGGTAGGTTGTGTGATGTCAGAAAGTCCTCCATTTCCTTAAGGTTTTCAAGTTTGTTTCCATACAAGTGTACGTAGTAGTCTCTAATGATCTTTTGTATTTCTTCAGGGTCAGATGTGACTTCATCTTTTGTGTTTCTGATTGTGCTTATTTGGTTTTTTTCTCGTTTTTTCTTGGTCAGTCTAGCTAGGGGACCATCGATCTTGTTTATCCTTTCGAATTACCAGCTTTTTGTTTCATTGATTTTTTTGTATTATCTTTTTGTCTTTTGTGTCCTGGATTTGGACTTTTTTTTTTTGGTGATCTGAATTCTTCTGCTGAAATTAGGGTTTTTGTGGTCTTGCTTTTCCAGCTTCTTTAGGTGGCTTGTTAGGGTGTTAATTTGTGTTCCTTCCATTTTCTTCATGAGTGTTTGTAGGGAAATAAATTCCCCTCTTACTACAGCTTTCAAGGCATCCCAGAGATTTTGGTAACATGTTTCTTCGTTTTCATTTGTTTCCAGGTATCTTTTGATCTGTTTTGAGTTTATCATTGACCCAGGAGTTGTTTAGCATCATGCTGTTTAGTGTCCATGTCTTTGTGGGTTTTGGGGGGACTTTGTTGGTATCAATGTTT
>NW_007260370.1:438316-481031 GCF_000164805.1 Carlito syrichta
ATTCACATTTAGGCTAATAACTGAAATGCAAGAGTTGATCCCTGTCATAACGTTCTTACAGAGTTGTTCCTGTTTGTTTGTTGTCTTTCTTTGGGTTTTGGAGTTGGCTCATGTGTGTTTTTAATCTTTTGCCTGTACTCTTGTGAAGAATTTTGTTGTTCTTTTTTCTTTTTCTTCTGTGTTCAGTACTTTCTTAAGTGTTTCTTGTAGAGGTGGTCTGGTGGCAGCATAGGTTCTTAGGGATTGGATATCTGGAAAAGATTTCAATTCTCCCTCACTAATGAAGCTTAGTTTGGCTGGGTAGGTTATTCTTGGTTGAAATTATTTATCTTTTAGAACTTTGAAGATAGGGCTCCAGGCTCTCCTAGCCTGAAGGGTTTCTGTGGATAAATCTGCTGCTATTCTAATTGGTCTTCCCTGGTAGGTAGTCTGGCCTTTTCCTCTTGCTGCCTTTAGGATTTTTTCTTTTATAGCTACTTTGTTTAGGCAAATTATTATGTGTCTGGGAGTTGGTCTTCTCAATTGTTGTCTTGCAGGGGTTCTCTGAATCTCTTATGTTTGAATTTTTTCATCCTTGATGAGATGAGGGAAGTTTTCTTGAATGATTTCATGAAATGTTTGTTCCAGTGTGGCTTCTGTTTCTCTCTCTGCCTCAGGAAGCCCAATTACTCTTAGGTTTGGTCTCTTGAAGTGATCATTCATCTCTTGCAGGTTTTGTTCTAGAATTCTGACAAACTTTTATCTGTTATGTTGAGCGTGACAGCTTCCCAAAACGTACAGATTTTCCTGATGAGAGTGGTGGTGATAGTAACAAATTTGTTTTATATTATATAATATAATGAATTGCATCAACACTGGAGATCTAAATGACTTACTAAATCAGTATTTTCTAAATGACTAGTAACATAAGAAAAGCAAGCATGGGTAAAAGACTTACTGAGGGTGCAGACAGATCAAGGAATTTTAATAAAACAAAGTATAAAAACAGTATTGCTTGTTGATTTTGTACCCTGAGATTCTGGCAAAGTCCTTTATCAGCACAAGAAGGTTTTTGACAGATTTTCTTGAATTTTATAGGTATAGAAACACATCATCGCCAACAGGGATAACTTGACTTGCTCTTTTCGTATTTGGATGCCACTGATTTCCATTTCTTGTCTGACTGCTCTAGCTAGGACTTTCAACACTATGTTGAACAGGTAGGGTGAAAGTGGGCAGCCACGTCTTGTTTAGATTTTCAGGGGAAATTCTTCCAATTTTTGCGTGTTTAGCAATACTCTGGCTGTGCGTTTATTGTAGATGGCTTTTACTATTTTGAGGTATGCTTCCTCTATGCCTAGATGTTCTGGGGTTTTTATCAAGAAGGGATGCTGGATTTTATAGAAAGCTTTTTCAGCATCTAATGATCTGATCATGTGATTCCTATTGTTACATCCATTGATATATTTAATTACATTTATGGTCTTGCAGATTTTGAACCAGTCCTGCATCATGGGGATGAAGCCTATTAGGTCATGGTGAGTGATTTTTGAGATGTGTTGTTGGATCCAATTTGCTAGAATCTTGTTGAGTATTTTTGCATCTATGTTCATCAGGGATATTGGCCTATAGCTCTCTTTTCTTTGTTGAATCTTTGGGTATCAGTGTGATGCTAGTTTCATAAAATGATTTGGGGAGAGTTTCATCTTTTTAGACTGCTTGGAATACTTTCAAAAGGATTGGTATCAGCGCCTCCCAGTACATTTTTTAGAACTCCACTGGAAAGTCATCTTGTCCAAGACTTTTTTTTGAGCGAGTTTTCTTATAATGGAGTTGATTTACTGGGTTGTTATTGGTCCACTTAATGTCTACATTTCTTCTTGTTTCAACCTTAGGAGGTAGTGTGATTCTTATATACCAACAACAAACAGGCAGAAATCCAAATAAAAAGCACAATCCCATTCACAACAGCAACAAAAAAATGAAATACCTCAGCATCTTCCTAACTAGAGATGAGAAAGACCTTTACAATGAAAACTACAAAACACTACTCAAGGAAGTTAAAGATGACACAAACAAATGGAAAAATATTCTATGCTCATGGATTGGAATAATCAACATTGTTAAGAAGTCTATTCTACCTAAGGCAATCTATAGATTTAGCACAATTCCCATTAAATTACCAGCATCATTCTTCTCAGACCTGGAAATGACAACACAGAAATTCATATGGAAACATAAATGATCATGAACAGCCAAAACAATCCTCAGCAAAAGAAAAAAAAAGGGAGGTATCACACTTTCAGACTTTAAACTTTATTATAAGACTACAATGCTCAAAACAGCCTAGTATTGGTACAAGAACAGGCATATAGACAAATGGAAGACTCCGGAGGCAAAACCTCAATTTTTCAACCTACTCATCTCTGACAACTCCTCTACTAACAACCACTGGAGAGAGGAGAACTTATTCAGTAAATGGTGCTCAGAAATCTGGCTGACCACATGCAGTAGATTAAAACAAGACCCCTACCTATCATCATACACAAAAATCAGCTCTAAATGGATCAAAGACCCAAATGTAAAACCTCAACTATAAGAACCTTAGAAAATGCAGGAGACATCCTTATGGAAACTGAACTGGCAACCAATTCCTGATCAAAACCTCAAATGTCCATGCCATAAGAAATAAGATAGACAAGTGAGACCTCATCAAACTGAAAAGCTTCTGCAAACAAAAGAAACCATCAAGAGAGCAGGGAGACAGCCCACAGAATGGGGAAAAAATATGTGCCAGCTATATTTTGGCAAAGGCCTAATATCTAGGATCTACAAGGAACTCAAATGTGCTGAAAATAAAAAAATAACAGTCCTATTCAAAAGTGGGCAATTTAAAAAAAGTGAGCAAAAGATATAAATAGACACTTTTCAAAAGAAGACATACGAGCAGCCAATAGATATATGAAAAAATGTTCAGTTTCACTAATAATCAAAGAAATGCAAATTAAAACCACACTGAGATACCACTTAACTCCAGTCAGAATGGCCATTAACAATAACTCAAAAAACAACAAAGGCTGGAGAGGATGTGGGGAAAAGGGAAAGGTTCTACACTGTTGGTGGGAATGTCAACTAGGACAACGTCTGTGGAAAACAGTGTGGCGATTCCTAAAAGATCTACAAATCCAGATGACCCAGCAATCCCCATTCTGGGAATATACCCAGAGGAACTCAAATCACTCTATGAAAAAGATACCTGCATATGCATGCTTATTGCAGCATTTTTCACAATAGCAAAAACACGGAACCAACTTTGCTGCTCATTGAAAGTGGACTGAATTTTTTAAAATGTGGTACATATACATGATGGAATAGTATGCAGCCCTAAAGAAGGACAAAATTATGAACTTCACAGCAACATGGAGTCTATAACACTGAGTGATCTATCACAGAAACAAAGAACTGAGTACCACATGTTCTCATTCATAAGTGAACCCTGAACAATTATCATAATACTATAAAAATGAGATTAGGAGTAGTAGGAAACTTCTGAGGGGAGAATGGGGGGAGGAGAGACACATACTTCATCCATAAGGGTACCTGATCTCAAACCAGGTGAAGTGGGGATCAAAGTGAGGCCCAAACTTTACCTATAGAATGACCAATTGTATAACTAACCCTGAATTGTACCCCACATCTTTAAGGTAAAAATTAAAAAGAAAAAAAAAAAGAAAAACTGTATTGCTATGGATTCAGATTCCACACTGTAACTACTCTTTAAGAAACTACCACTTATCAAATTTTGGTGGAGTGTCAAAGAATACCACTGTTTTAAAAGTCTATGTATCTATGTAAGGCTGGATTTTCTTCCTATACTTCAAAAAATAAATGTAGAAGGCAAATCTGAGAATCCAGTCACAGTATATTATATTAGGCTTTAAAGTGATTTGCAAAAGTAAAACAGATCCACTGTCCACTTTTTGGGGGTTTCTTTTTAGAAATAAAGTTATTTTAAAACCATGATATTTATGTTAACATGAAAATAATTTTGTTATTATTTTAAGATGAATTTATAAATATTTTTAAAATTCTAAGTTTTAATTCTAATATTGTAACTATAAAACCCACATACAAGTTCTTTCCATTCCTTAATAATTAAGAGTATAAGGGGTCCTGAGGTCAATTTGAGGACTGTTGTTATATATCTAAAAATTAAGAATACACTAAAGAAAATCTGCAATAATAACAGGCTTTCATTTTAATAAAGGTTATTAGAATTAATAGGCTATAACTATTGAAAGATTATACAAAGGGTATTTTAATTAATAAAGGTAATGTTTCTTTTTATAAATAATACAGATTCAAAAACAAGGTTTTTGCATAGGGTTTTTAGTTCAATTTTAGGATTTCAAATATGGAAGAATTGTTAGCAGGTGAATATCAACTACTAATATACTAAATCTGCTAAATTTATTAGATAGTTTGTAGTTACAGGGCACAAACAAGCATAAAACTTATTTCTGGTCCCTGCAAAATGTAAATAGTTAGCTGGACGACTGCTTGCAGAAAATAAAATTGGAAAGTTTATATGAATACTGCTGCTTTGTGTGCAGATACATACAAATTTTACTGGAACCTCCTATTATTGTTGCAGATTCCCTTTCCAATAAGAGCAGTTAAGAGTTCACATTACAGTTACAGTATTTAAGGCATTTCTCCAGCATAAATGCTGATTTTTAAGATACTAAATTAACAAAATAAAATAAATCATGCTATGCTGATATGATTACTGGTCAAACTGGTATATTTTATACTCAGTTCTTTAAAGTATACACAGATATTTTTGAAAAACAATATGGCAGTTTGTCAAGAGCCATAAAAAAACACTTCTCCCTCAAAATTTCACCACTAGAAAGTGTTTGTAAAGAAATAATTCAACAGAAGATTTTTACTACTGCACTATCTATAACATCAAAAAATATGTTAACACCTACATTTTTATCTATAATATAAAAAGCCTACTTATCTATAATATCAAAAAAGCTAAATGTTCAACAAAAGAATGCTTGAGTAAATTATATAGTGCTCAAATATTAAAACATCAACTGATAACAACTAGTAAACCTGAAATATATAAAGTAGAAAAAATTACAAAATTAGCCACATTACTTTTGTTTAAAAGAATGACTGACTGACAAACTATCATCAGTTAGGCTTAGGTAATTGACAAGTTTCTCAAAAATGAATAAAATGAGTTATCATTTTAAGAAAAACAACTAACATTATTTGTTTACAGTGATAAACGCTAGATAAAAATCTGCTGTAAGAATATAGTAAGAAAAGATGAAACTGTATCTGGAAAAAAAAAGACTCAGGGAAAGTGAACAAATAACTTATTTTAGATTGGTAAAATTATAGAAATTAAACTTCTCTTACCAAAATTTTATTCAATTACATATATTCAGAGAATAAATTAATCATCAGTGGTTAAAAATGAGATGCATATAATATTTCGTTAATGTAATTGTGATTAATTATATACTTCTAAAAAATGCATTTCCCCCTAAATAGCATGAAAATAATTTGTTAATTTCAAAAGTCATTTCCGTATTTGTCACTATAATTTATATTAAAGTTTTGCTAAAATATAGTTTATATTGAAAAATGTTCTGCTTTATGGGCCACTCAAGTTAGAATTCTATTATGATTCATCCATTCAACAAGCATTTACTAAGGGCTTACAGTGTGCCAGTCACTGCAGCAGAGGTCAAGAAGTCTCATTTTCCATCATTTAATGCCTCCTGCTTAACCCAGCACAGTACCCTCTACTGCACTTTTTATTCTTGTCATCTACTTAATCTACTTCAGCATTCCACTTCAAGACTTCAAACCTTCTCTTAATCTTTAGGCTTTTGGCTCTGTTGCCAAAAAAATTTTGTGAAAAAACATATAATCATACAATAGCCCCTTCAGTATTTAAGAAGTTTATCTTCTCTTTATGTGCTTTAGATTCATTCTGATACAATCATCCAAAATTATTTCATTTTCATTTTCAGTCTCTGATTCCAATAAGTCTTTATTTTCTGCCAGTAATCATGCAGAGAACTTCCCTAACTTAAAATAAAAATGAAAACCTGTGTCTTACTTCTCCTGATGACACATAATTGATACCTGTGTATTTACTGTGGATTAAATGAAACATTTCTAAACCAGTATGCATTCTCATTGTGAATTCACCCATGTTTTTCTTTTTTTCAAATGTTCCTCCATCCTGTCTTGTGTTTGAGTTGATACTAGTAAAATACTCTCACAAATTAATCCTTCCTATCTATATATTTCCTCGTCTTTCTTCTGTTATCATTCTAATCAATCTTTCTATGGCACCAAACAATGATAACTTAGCTTCATGGACAAGATATTATGCTGGGTTTCCTTTTTTTTTTTTTTTTGCCTGTGCAGAATTTTCTAGTCCTCCTTTCTACTTCTTTATTTAGACGTCTTTCAAGATAATACCAGTGCTGGGAGACTTGGCTCTAAAGGGTTCTGAGCTGGCAGGAAACCATTCTGTATGTGCTTCTTTTTCTCACATTCAAGCAACATTACCTCCATTTTAGTAATTACCACTGGTTAAATGTACTTTAAGGGCTCAAAACACGTCAATTTTCAAAGTGAACAGGTAAAATCTGCCAATTATATAAAAAATTGACTTGTCTAAAAATAGATTTAATTAAATATGTGACATCGGTTTTAATTTGACAGCAATGAATTTAAAACCCAATATATAGAAAAATTTAAAAACAAAGTGTAGGGATCTTGGCAATTAAAACTGACAGAAATCATAGGTAAATTCAATCTTGGGCATATACACTTATGTAGTTACTAAATGAGGTATTCTAGCGTCAAAAGACAGAGCTATCAATCTAGTAAACATGGTTTTCTAAACCACAAAGCTAAGATAGTCCCTTCCCCCCAAAAAAATGTGATTAAAAAAAAAAAAGCAGCAGCTGCAGGACTGAAGTCACAGGAACAACAAGTAGTATGGTAATCTCATCACATGAGGTGGCTTGATTGTTTCCTGTATTTGATCATTTACCACAGGTAGAGTTATCCTCGAGTTTATTATACAGTGTAGAAAGAGGACATCACAGCCGTGCTGAGAAATGTAAGCCAAATGTTATCTTAAAACCAACAAAGGGATTCATCTGAGTTAGGTATGTAGTTTGGTGAGTAAGACTGAAAAAAAGTTCTAGTTTTGAGAGAATAAAGATAATACAGATAAATTCGGGGTGGGTTATAGAATGATAAAGATAGTGATAAAAAATCAACCATTTTAAGATTGAAACCATTTGATGAACACGGTAAAAGCAACGTGAAAACAGAGGGAAGATTAAACAATGAGGCACTTCAAATTTTACAAGTGCATAGATTCAAAGAGGTCTTCCTCATAAATGTAATTAAAAACAAACATGTCTGAGGACTTTTCCTAAAAAGGTGTAAGAACAAGGGCCAGGGCCACAAAAAGACACCATAAAATCTGCATCTAGACTGCATCAAGTTAAAATTAAGTATACAGCCTGGAAATAATATGAGGCTCTCCTGCTCATTGAGTAACTGTGTTATTTGCATTAAGTTATCCAGTTTGTTAGAGGCATATAAAGATCTCCTTAATTTCATTAGTTGTATCGATTATCACAAAGTTAAATTTAAGAAAATGACAGGATAAACTAGAAAATGCATAGAAAATCCAGTTCTTGGCAAACTTGAATGATCTGTGAATCATTAAGACAATTCTATTTTTTGCCAAGGCTACCTGTGAGAATACCCTGGAATCAATCTGGGTTTAAATTTCAGGTCTGTCACTTTTTGGGGCAAGTTACTTAACCCCTCTAAGACTTAGTATCTATATCCCTAAAAGAAAACTTAACAGTGCTGTTATAAGAATTATGAAAGACAATGGATTCAAACTGCACAGCAAAATATCTGTGTATGGTAAGCAAATAATGGATTTTCACTTTGTTTACTATTAATTTTTTTTTCTCAGTGAATAGGAGCTAAACCATCTAAGTAAGTGTCTTAATATGTGAGATATAAGATGATATTTTTGTTCCATGTAAGAACATGAGAAATGCTAATATGACACAAAAGGGATTTATTTTTGTGGGCATGCTATCCAAATGACTTTTCCTCCTTGATGTTATGGCTTAGCAAGAATTGAGATGGAGAACAAGAATGAATACAGAACAATTGCTAATGATAATATATTAGTGGCAAGGGAATAGAAGAGAGAAGAGGTTCCACTGTTAAGAAAATACAGCCATACTTATTAATGTAAAGACTGTAACTGGAGCTGTAATACAAAAACACTTTTCTCAATGGTCAACACTTGCTTCACCATCTACAGTTTTACCAGGTAATTTGGTAGAACAATTGTTGCTTAAGGGATCTGTGTGTAGAAGTATGATCTTAGAAGTTAGTGGTTAATGTGAACTGAGAGTAGGCTTCACTAAAAAGGAAAGTAATATGACTAAGAGTGCAGACTCAGCTAAATGTGGGCTCTGTCACTTATTAGCTGTGTGACTTTGGGCAAATTACTCAACCTTGTTCCTTCAGTTTCCTAATCTGTTAAGACAGGGATAATAGTAATACCTGCCTCATAGGGTTGCTGCTAAAATTAAGTAAACTAACATGTGTAAAGCACTTAGAACAGTGTCTGGCACACAGTAAGCTCAGCATGTTAACAGATATAGTTATTAAGGACAATCTACAAATCAAGAAAGAAGAAACTACACAAGAGTAAGCCTCTGTTCTAGGGAGACAACAATCTTCATGCACAGGGGAGTTTGATTTTGGGCTTTAGAGAGTTAGGATTCTCTCATTTAAAACAAGACCCAGGTAGCAGTGGGAGAAATACAGTAGGAGTAAGCTTGAGAGTGATAATATGATAGCCTTTAGATATTTTCAGAACCAGAATATCATATATGTACCCTGGGTTTTTATTATAGTCTGTGTTTTTTTAGATTCTTATATAGGTAATTCACCTACAGCTTTCGGTATGTAAAATTAAATTTTAAGAAATCATCTTTCCTTCTAAAGAACTTGAAAACAAGTATCAGCACTAGGAAGAAGACAAACACAAAAACACAATCAATTTCCTTAGAGATGAACTTAAAGGTATCATGGGTGTGTGTTTACATACATGTCTGGAATCAGCAAAACTATAGCCCATCACTTGTTTTTGTATGCTCTGCAATCTAATAATGATTTTTACATTTTTAAATAGTGGGAAAAAAACACAAAAAATATTTCATGACACGTGATAATTACTGAAATTCCAATTCCAGTGTCCAGCAATAAGGTTTTACTAGAACACAGTTGCACTCATTTATTTATGTAGTATCTATGGCTGTTTGGGTGCTAAAAAGGCAGAGCTGAGAAGCTGCAATAGACGTTGCAAGGCTTGAAAAAGCTAAAATATTTACTCTCTGGTTCTATACTAAAAAATTTGCCACAGTATGTGTTATAATGAAAAGGAGTAAATTAATCTCTTAGGTGTGATTCTCCATCTTTTTCTTTTTAAACAACATAATAATTGTACATATCTTTGAGTACAATATGATGTTTCAATACACGTACACATTGTGTAGTAACCAAATCAGGCTAATTAGCATACCATTACCTCAAATATTTATCACTTCTTTGTGATGGAAACATACAAAATGTTCTCTTCTAGTTATTTGTGGACACATAATACCTAATTGTTGACTACAGTCAACTTACTGTACAATATAACCCCAGAATTCATTCTTCCTTTCTAATTGTAACTTTGTACCCATTGACCATGCTCTATCCTTCCTTTCCTTCTCCCTCCTCCTTCCCAATTTCTGGTATCCACTTTTTCATTCACTAATTATATGAAACCAACTTTTTCATATACCACGTGTGAATGAGAACATGTGGCATTTGTCTTTCAGTGTCTGGCTTATTTTACATAATGGCCTCCAGGTTCATCCACATTGTTACAAAGATAAGATTTCATTCCTTTTTTATGGCTGAATTGTAAATGTAATTGTAATCCACTGTTAGACACTTAGACTGATTCCTTATCTTGACTATTGTGAACAGTACTGCAATAAACATCGGAGTGAGATATCTCTTCAACATACTGATTTCATTTCTTTCAGATATATGCTGAAGAGTAGGATTGCTGGATCATATGGTAGTTCTATCTTTAATTTTTTTGAGGAACTTACATACTATTTTCTACAATGGCAGTACCAATTTACATTCCCATCAACAGTATGTAAGGATTCCCTTTTCCTCACTAATACTTATCTTTTTTTTTTTTTTTAAGCCATTCTAACTGGAGTGAGGCGACATCTTATTGTGGTTGACTTGTATTTCCCAGGTGATTGGTGATGTTGAATTTTTTTTTCATATACCTGGTTGGTTATTTATATGCCTTTTTTTGAGAAATGTCAATTTAGGTCACTTGTTCATTATAACATCAGATTATTTAGTTTTTTGCTATTGAGGTGAGTTCCTTATATATTCTGGGTTTTAATCCTTTGTCAGATGTATAGTTTACAAACATTTTCTCCCATTCTGTAGGGTGTCTCTTCACTCTGTTGATTGTTTCCTTTGCTCTGCAGAAACTTATTAGTTTGATATAAACCCATTTGTCTATTTTGGCTTTTGGGGCCTAAACTTTTAAGATATTATTCAAAAATATCTTTGCTCAGTCCAATGTCATAAAGCATTTCCCATGTATTTTTCTGGTAGTTTCATAGTTTCAGGTCTTACAAATAAGTCTGTAATTCAATTTGAGATTTTTGTATATGTAGAAAAAGAGGCCCAGTTTCATTCTTCTGCATGTGGATATCCAATTTCCCAGCATAATCTAATGAAGAGAATATTCTTTCAACAATGTGTGTCCTTAGTATCTTTGTCAGAAATCAGTTGAATGTAAATGCACAAATTTATTTCTGGGCTCTCTATTCTGTTCCATTAGTTTATGTGTCTATTTTTATGCCAATACCATGCTGTTTTTAGTTACTATAGTTTTGTAGTATATTTTTTTTGTTTGTTTGTTTGAGTTGGAGTCTTACTCTGTCGCCCAGACTAGAGTGCAGTGGTCGCTCCCGGCTACCGCAGCCTCGACCTGCTGGGCTCCAGCAATCCTTTCGCCTCAGCCTTCCAAGGAGCTGGAACTACAGGCTTACGCGCTACCACACCCAGCTAATTTTTGATTTATTGTAGAGATGATGTCTCGTCAAGTTGCCCAGGTGGGTCTCGAACCCGCGGGCTCAGTCAATCCACTCACCTCAGCCTCCCAAAGGCGCGGGATTACAGGCTGAGCCACCGAGCCCAGCTTGTAGTATATTTTAAAGTCAGGTAGTATGATGTCTCCAGCTTTAATTTTGTTGTTGTTGTTTGTTTGGCTAAATATTGACTGGGCTATTCAAAGGCTTTTGTGATTCCATATGAATTTAGATTTTTTTTCCTGTTTCTGTCAATAATTTCATTGATATAATAATAGGAATTGCACTGACTCTGTAAATTGCCTTGGGTAGCAATTCTTCCAATCCAGGATAACAGGGTATCTTTCCATTTAATTTGTGTTCTCTTCTATTTCTTTTACCAATGTTTTATAGTTTTCAGTGTAAAGATCTTTCACCTCCTTGGTTACATTTAATCCTTGTTACCTTTTTCTGTGTGGCTACTGTATGAGGGGGTTTCCCAAAAAATTTATTTATAAAAAATTGAATATTTATTCTTACATGTTTAAACTTCAGTCACCTTCAAAGTACTCTCTATTTATGCAATACACCTATTGAGATGCTTTTTTCACAGCTCAAAACAGTTTTAGAAGCCTTCGGTTGTGATGTCTTTTAGTGCTTCTGCAGTTTTTTGTTTCACCTCTTCCACATCAGCAAACTGTTTCCCTTGTTCCAGGGAAACAAACAAACAAAAAAGTCACTCGGGGCGAAGTTGGGTGAACAGATAGGGTGAGGCATGAGGGTCATGCCGTTATTAGTCAAAAACTATTCAACACTCATTGTGGTATGGGCAGGTGCGCTCCTAAATCACCCATCATTAAACAGGCAAACAAGTCGACACACTCTCCAAAAACCAAAAAATTCACTGAAGCCCAAACACAGTCTCTCACAACAATGCTAGCAAGTACACTGATGCCAATGAGATCCCAGAACATCTGCCTCTACCGAGGGATCCACCCACCAAAAAATAATTCTGTAATTTTTGGGGTCTCCCATTTTAGATGGGATTGTTTCTTTCAGTTAGTTCACTATCAGCATAAAGCAAAGCTGCTAATTTTAGTATGTTATTTTGTATCTTGCAACTTTACTAAATTCATTTAACAGTTTTTCCATGGAGCCTTTAGGGTTTCTATATATAAGATCATGTTGTCTGCAAACAGAGATAATTTGATTTCCTCCTTTCCAATTTGGGTGTCTTTTATATCTTCTCTTGCCTAATTGCTCTGGCTAGGTCTTCCAGTATAATAATGTTGAGTAGAAGTGTGAATGTGCACATCCTTCTCTTGTTCTAGATCTTAAAGGAAAAACTTTCAACTTCTCCCCATTTAGTATGATATCAGCAGTGGCTTTGTCACATATGCCCTTTATTGTGTTAAGTTATGCACTTTCTATACTTAATTTATTGAGGGTTTTTATCATGAAGGGATGATGAATTTTATCAAATACTTTTTCTGGATCTATAAAAAAAGATCATACAGCTTTTGTCCTTCTTTCTGATAATGTGATGTATTAAAGTTATTTATTTGTATATATTAAACCATTCTTAAGACCCTGGAATGAACCCCACCTGACTGTAGTGAATGATATTTATAATGTGCTGTCAGTTTGTTAGTATTCGGTTAAAAATTTTTGCATCTATGTTCTTCAAGGATATTAGTCTTATTTTCTTTTTTTTGTTGTGTTTTGTCTGGTATTGGTATCAAGGTGATGCTGGCCCTGTAGAATGAGTAAGAGAGAATTCCCTCCTGTTTGAATTTTTGGAAAAGGTTAAGGAGAACTGGTCTTAGTTCTTTTCTGGTTTTGGTATCAGGGTGATGTTGGTCTCTTAGAATGAAGTTGTTTAGAATTCCCTCCATTTCAATTTTTGGAACAGTTTGAGGTACATGTTAGATCTTCTTTATTCAATTAGTAAAAATCCAGCAGTAAATCCATCCAGTTCTAGGCTTTTGTTGGGAGACTTATTACTGATTCAATTTCCTCACTCATTACTTGTCTGTTCAAATTTTCTGTTTCTTTCATAAATCAATCTTAGTAGCTTATATATGTCCAGAAATTTACACATTTTTTTCTAGGTTATCCAGCTTGCTGGCACATAATCGGTCATAATAAGCACTCATGAACCTTTGTATTTCTGTAATGCAAGTTGTAATGTTTCCCTTTTAAGGTCTGATTGTATTCATTTGAGTCATCTTGTTTAGCTGATCGAACCAAATGTTTGTTAATTTTGTTTGCCTTTTCAAGAAACCCACTCTTTGTTTTATTGATATTTGTTTTTTTTTTTTCTTTAGTCTCTATTTTGTGTATTTACGCTCTGCATTTTATCATTTCTTACATTCTACCAACCTAGGGTTTGGTTGTTCTTGTTTTTCTAGGTTCTTGAGGTACAATATAAGGTTGCTTGAGATCATTCTACTTTTCTGATAAAGGTGTTTATCATTCAAAATTTTCCTCTTAGAACCCCTTTTGCTGAATTCCATGGGCCACTGTATGTTGCATTTCCATTTTTGTCAATAATTTTTTCTCTTTCAATTTCCTCACTGATCCAATGGTTATTCAGAAGCATGATGCATAATTTTCATGTATTTGTATTGTTTCTGAAGTCTTCTTGTTATTGATTTCTAGTTTTATGTCATTGTAGTCAGAAAAGATATATGACATAATCTCTATCTTCTTAAATTTGTTAATGTTTGTTTTATGGCATAACATATGTTCTCTCTTGGTGACTGTTCCATGTGCAATTGAGAAGAATGCACATTCTGCAGTTGTTGGATGAAATGCTCTGTATATGTCTATAAGGTTCATTTGTCTAAAATGTTTAAATCCATTGTTTCTTTGTTGATTTTCTGTCTGGAAGATCTGACCATTGCTGAAAGTGGATTGTTGAATTCCCCTACTATTATATCACAGTCTAGCTCTCCCTTCAGATCTAATAATATTTGCTTTACATACTGGATGCTCTGGGTGCATATATTTTATATATTTATAATTCTTATATCCTCATGCTGAATTTATTCTCTTTATTGCCTTTTACAGTTTTTGAGTTAAAGTGTATTTTATCTGATGTAAGTATAGCTACTCCCACTTGTTTTGTGGTTTCTGTTTTCATGGAATATCTTTTTCCATCCCTTCACTTTGAGGCTATGTGTGTTCTTACAGGTGAACTGAGTCTACTGTAGGCAGTATATGGTTGACTCTTACTTTTTCTCCATTCAGCCACTCTATATCTTTTAATTGGGAAATTAATTCATTTAAATTCAAGGTAATTGTTAACGAGTAAGAACTTACCTTTGCTTCTTTTTTTTTTGAGTTGGAGTCTCACTCTGTCGCTCAGGTTGGAGTGCAGAGGCATGCTCATGGCCACTCCAGCATCAACCTGAAGGGCTCTGGCGATCCTTCCGCCTCAGTCTTCAAAGTAGCTGAAACTACAGGCGTGCGTCACCACACCCAGCTAATTTTTTATTTATTGTAGAGACGAAGTTTCACCAAGTTGCCTGGGCTGGTCTTGAACCCACAGGCTCAGGCAATCCACTTGCCTCAGCCTCCCAAAGTGCTGGGATTACAGGCTGAGCCACCAAGCCTGACCTTTGCCTTTTTATTAATTGTTTTATATCATTTGTTATTTTCTTCCTCTTGTTTGCCTTTGTAGTTTGGTGCTTTTCTATGGAGTAAAGTTTGATTCCTTTCTCTTTCTCATTTGTGTATTTGCTGCTGTTTCTTTCTTTACGATTACCATGGTGATAACATAAAGAATCTTGTAGTTTACATAAGACTATTTTAAGGTGATAACAGCTTAACTTTTGTTGCATAAAATATTCTAGACTTTCATCATCCTCTCAGAATTATTTCTGTTGCCTTAATATATATCTTTATATATTCACACTCCTTAAGAACTAATTGTAGCTGTACTTATTTTTGACCATTTTGACTTTTAGTCTTCATACTGGAGGTTTGAAAAATTTATACAGGATCATTTCAGTGCTGGAATATGCAGAGTTTGACAGCACATTTATCTCTATTAGTGAGATTCATACTTTCACATATTTTTAGTTATCTACCTTTCACTTCCTCTTGTAGCATTCTCTTAATTATTTCTTGTTACCCAGAGAGTGATGATGAACTCTCTGTTTCTGCTTGTACAGGAAGGACTTTACTTCCTCATTTCTGAAGAATAGTTTTGCTGAGTACAGTATTTCTAGCAGGTAGGTAGTTATTTTCCTTTTTTTTCTTTCAGTATTTGGAAGGTAATATCCATTCTCCACTGGCCTGCAATGTTTCAGCTGATAAATTTGTTGACAGTCTAATGGAGATTCCCTTGCATATGACTTTTCACTTTTGTCTTGCTGCATTTAAAAATTTTCTTTGACTGAGTACTGGCAGTTTGACTATAATGTGCCTTGGAGAGGACCTTTTGAATTGAATCTATTTGGAACCCGAGGAACCTAGATCTGAATGTCCATATCTCTCCCAACACATAGGAACTTTTCAGCTACTATTTTGTTAAATATATTTTCTGTGCCCTCCTCCATCTCTTCTCTCCCTCTGTAAGTAATATAATGCAAATATGTGTTTACTTAATGGTGTCCTCTAAGTCCTGTAGGCTTTCTTCACTCTTTTATATTTTTTTTATTTTCTCTAAATGGGTTATTTTTTTAAAAAAACCTGTTTTCAAATTCAGAAATTTTCTTCTGTTTAATCAAGTCTGTTGTTTAAATTCTCATCTGTAGTATTTATTTCATTTGCTAAGTTCTTTAATTCCAAGATTATAATGTATTTTTTTTTCTAATTTTGTTGATTATCTGTATTCTCTTGTATCTTCCTTAGTTTCCTTAAAAGTTATTCGTTTGAATTCCTTTTAAGGCATTTCATAAATTTCCTTTTCTTTGGGCTCTGTTACTAGAAAAGTATGGTGTTATTTTGGAGATGTCACATTTCCTTGCCTTTTCATGTTTCTGTCTCTATGTGGAAATCTACACATTTTATGGAACAGTTACCACTTCCAATTTTATACAGTAGCTTTTGTAGTAGAAAACATTCCTGTATATGGCTACTAGGGTGTTACTTGAGTAGGATGCATTGGCTTTGGTACTGGGTGGCTTTGGTTGCAGCAGTGGCATCCTTGTACAGTAACTTCACCTGTAATCCATATCAACAATGCCTGTGAGTGCCTCAGTGACTTAGGCTATGGAAGCTTGTGGTGGCAATGGCATGGCTTAGTTTGAGTCTCAGGCTGGACTGGGTGTGAGCTCATTGACAACAGAGCTACTGAGCTATTTTTTGACTGAAGGTACAGGTACATAGCAGTTGATCCGACTTGGGTGCAAGTCTTCTGAGGAAGGGCCTGCTGGGCTGTTTATATGGCCATACAGTCTGGAGTTAGCATCCCCCATGTTCAGATCCATCTGTTTCTTGTGGGGCAGGGTGATGCATGGGCTTGGGTGTCAGACCCACAACCTTTCCTGGTCCCAGGTTGGGGTTATGGTTTGGTAGTACTCATGTGAGCATGGTGGAATGAAGTTAGAGTCTCAAGACTAAAGGGATGCAGTGCCTTTAGGGTCCCCTGTGCAGACAACACTCCAGAAATCATTTCAGTTTCAAGATGATGGTGCATTGTAGCAGTTTGGATCATGGGGTGGTAGGGGTAAGCAACACAGGCTTCTTCTCTGGAATAATGCAGTTATGCAAATTCCATGAAGCTCCACAAACTGGGCTCCGGGCCTATAAGGAGTACAGGATTCTACCAGAGCAAGAACTGCAATTGTCTGCAGTGGTAATGGGGTATTCTGGGGCCTCCAGCTTACTTTCTGTCCAAAAAAGGAAGTCCCTCCTGGCTCCACGTTCACCCCCAGTAGGGGAAATAAGGTAGCAGAGGCAGGATACTTCGCTATCCCTTCTATGCTGTCATCCTGGATTTCCATGCTACACAGGGATTTTGCCTCTCCCTTGCTGCACTCCAGCACTCTTCTTCAGCAACTCTAGTCAAATTGTGGTTGTTTCTTCTTTTTTTTTTTTGGTTCTTTGTGGGGAGAGGGATTACCACTAGGCATCTTGAGTCAGCCATTCTGCTCAAGGATCCAATATTTGTTTTTAGGCTCCCCAATAAAGAGATGTATTCTATAAAGCTGATAATTCTTTGAATGGTGGCCACCTCTAAAGAAAAACTAACTATTCTAATGCTCTATAGTTCAAAGTCCTAAATAGTTTAACTGAGTGCCTATTTGAACATTTGATCCCATTCAAATTTACTTCTTGTTGAAAATCTGGTCACACCTATACCTTCTCATGTAGTCCACGAGTAAAAAGAAAAGTCGAGATGTAGAGAAGAAAGGGAACTGGAATTTATCAAACACCTAGCACGTGCCAGACACATTATATTATTTTGTTTAGTTCTTCATGAAGAATTTCATAAAGTAAGAATTACTGTCTTTATTATACTGAGGAAAGAAAAAAAGGGTCAGTGATGTTAAGCAACTTACTGAAGAGAATACAGTTAGTAAGTGGAAGAGCTGGAATTCAAACCTCAGTTTGACAATCCAAATCCTCAATTATTTCCAGTAAATCAGAGGCTTCAAATATTTTGATCTTGACTCACAGGAAGGAGTGCATTTTTACTTCACAATCCAGTATACAAATAAATATATATATATATAATTTAATAAGTGCATCATCAACCAATATTGACACTTAAAATGTGCACAGATCTCTGCTACTTCTTGTTCTAGTCTTTAAGTTTAAAAATTGATAGTCCCAGTCAACAAAATCATTGTCACAACCCACTAATGAATCATTACTTGATTCGCAAAAGGTTTTTATATCTCAGTAATGACTAAAAAGTAAAAATCACTGTACTAAATCACAGTGTTTGTCTCTCAAATTAAGATGATTGCAATTTAGGAAAGAACATTAGTTATGGTCCTCAGTTATTATAAAATCTTGTCAGCCTTGCCATTTGCACACCTGCTTTGTGAAAGCACAAAAAGAGAACAAAGATAACAATTTTATATGTATATCAGAGGTCATCAAATGCTATTTTAAGACACCTGATAAGTGAGATAACTATGAAGAGCATGTTATAAGTGTTTTATATATTTATCTAACTTTCATAAAAACTCTATGATGTAGAAAATATTGTTACTCCCATTTTACAGATAAAAAACAGGCAGAGAAAGCAAATCATGGTTTGCCCAAGATTGTACAACAAGGATATAAAGCTGAGATGGGATTCGGGCCCAGGTGATATGGCTCCAGGGTTCTACCCTTTTTTTTTTTTTTTTGAGTTGGCATCTCACTCTGTTGCCCAGACTGGAGTGCAGTGGCTGCTCCTGGCCACTGCAGCTTCGACCTGCTGGGCTCCGGCAATCCTTCCGCCTCAGCCTTCTGAGTAGCTGGAATTACAGGCATGTGCTACCCCGCCCGGCTGATTTTTTGATTTATTGTAGAGATGAGGTCTCGCCAAGTTGCCCAGGCGGGTCTCGAACTCGCGGGCTCAGGCATTCCACTCACCTCAGCCTCCCAAAGCGCAGGATTACAGACTGAGCCACCGAGCCTGGCTTGGAGTTCTACTCTTAATCACTATGCTGACTGCCATTCATCAGGAGACTTCACACATGGGTCACATTAATTTCTCAGAAAAAACAACCTCAATAGAATTGACTTAACATTTAACTTCTGACTTTTTAATCATGGACTATCCATGTAAAGAAGTCTCATATCTTTAATAAAACTGCTCTGAAAACGTTTTATTAATTATATTGTGACTGTTCCCTATTTAAGAGAAAATCTGATCTCTCCAGATCTAATACATACTGTATTTGATTTATTTCATTAGAAAATAAAAGGTATGTAACATCCTAATTCCATTTTTTTGGTCAGAGTTTACTTTACCTTTGCCCCAGAGCTGAACTATGCATTTATCTAATGATGCATTAATCTAACAGGTAACTCTTCACCACTATACTTTTCTATTTACCTGCTTATCTTCTTATTCTTTGCATTTAGTAATACCAAGCTAGGAACTGAACAATTAGAAGAGAGACAGGTATCTCCCATGCTTTTATTGAACTGAATATTTAATAGAAGTGGCATATATTCAATAAATAATTTCATTATTAATAATATGTATAACTTCTAAAAAGAAAAAGTATTGCATGCTTTACAGGGTAGTACTGGGGGACCTAATCTAGCCAATGAGGCTGGAATATCCTGAAAGTGGCAACATTTATGCTTAGTTATAAAGGATAATAGGAAATCCACTTTGAATGATTTCTAGGCAAAGAGAAGAAAATGTAGAATGCCTTGAGAAGGAAAGGATGGCTTTTTAATAAAATTTGGTAATCTGCCAACAGGAACTGACATAAAACATTCTGTTGGCATCTGCCAAGATACCTGACAGGGACAGGGAAAACTGCTTACTTAATAGATGATGATTCTGCTCTATGTGGGAGAAGTAAGTGCAGTAGTTCTCAATTTTGGTTGAACATTAGAATCTGGGAAGCTCCGGCAAGGAAAGAGGCCATGGAGTGAGAGAGAGGAAGAATATGTTTAATTTACTAAATTTCCTATCTCAGGTGAAAAAAAGAAATTAGAAAACTAGAAAAGACTGTTGTAAGAGGGTGATCCTATTGATTTATTAAACAGTCTAGTCGTGCATTGTTTAACCAAAAAGATACATTCTGACATTCTGAGAAATGCATCGCTGGGTGATTTTGTCATTGTGAAAACATTATAGTGCACAAACACAAACCTAGATAGTGAAGCCTACTACACACCTAGGATATATGGTATAGCCTAATTCTCCTAGAATACAAGTCTGGGTGGCATGTTACTGTACTAAATACCATAGGCAATAACAACAGTCATATTTGTTTATCTAAACAAAAAAAAGGTGCAGTAGAAATACAGTACCCTAACCTTATGAAACCATCATTGTATATATGGTTCACTGTTGATCTCAACATTGTTATGTGGTGCATGACTATATCTACAACTGCCTACAAAAGAGTAGAACACCTTAAAATTTCAATTCTAATCCTGTAAGGAAATATGTTACTGCCATATTGAAGAAACCTGAACACAATAATATTAGCATTATATAGGAGTGAAAACTGGAAAAGAGGGGGAAAAAAAATCCTGAACTTTTGCTTTTCGTTGTCAATCAGTAGTTGTTAAAATGAAGAGACAGGAATTCAGAATATAAACAGCACTGTTAATTTAAATGTTTAAGCAATTCATTTTATGTTGTACTCAAAAAATTTTTTTCTGGTTTCCTTTCTTTTTTTCCTTTTGGTGCTACCATGATTTTCCAATTTTAATTCCTTTGCTATAGGAAAAATGTAACAAAAATCAATTGGTGGCAGGAGGTTTCCTAATAAAAAATAGTTTCTCAATCATCTTTTAGAGAATTTATTACGTACCAGGCACTGCATGAAGTGTTTTGCATACATATCATCTCACTTAATTCATCACAGCTACATTTTGACTTATTATACATCTATGTCATAAATCTTTGACACTGGAGCACCAAAAAAGTCAAATAACTATGCCAAAGGTCATACAATGAGGGATGCCACAGTCAATTAAACAGATGCTCTACCTCTTAGGGTTCATTTAATCGAATATCTGAACACAGAATATCCGTTAGATCGCAACAACAGACTGAAATAAAAGTGTATCTATTAGATCTCAACAAAGTGTATAAAAAATGAAGAATATATTAGCAATCTTATTGTTTTTAGCCTAGTGCCTCTCCTCTAATGAGAGTAGAGCTAAGTTGAATTAGATTGGGAGAAGAGATTAAAAAGGGAGTGGGCCAGTTCTAATAATCAGTAGGTATGAGCTGGTATATAAAATATAAAGTGGTTCTACACTTGAGAGAACATGAGAATCACCTACAGGTCCAGTTAAAACACAGATTGCTGAGCCCCAGCCCCAGAGTATCTAATTCAGTAGGTCTAGGGTGAAAACTGAGAATCTGCATTTCTATTTATTTTATTTATTTATTTCATTTTAAAAATTTTAAAGATGTGGGGTACAACTCAGGGTTCTGTACATATGCGGTCATTATACAGGTAAAGTTTGGATACAAGTTCTCATTTAATGCTGTTTGCCCAGGGACTGCAATTTAAGAAACCCTGCATTATATTACATAAATTCACTCTTTTACATAGCAATAGTAAATAAAAACAAATACCTTTCCTGGGGAACTAGAACATAAGTAAATCTTTAACCTTTGGAGGTTAAAGAGATGTGGAATTTTCCAAGAAGCATTTTAAGTTTTTTCCTTTAATATACATATATACATATTTTTTAAAATTTTATTTTATTTTAGAGTTGTAGGGTACAGGTCAGAATTGTGCACATAAGTGGTTTATACATACAAAAATATATGTAAGATATATAAATTCTAAAAGCCATCTAATTTTCATATCTAATTCATTTAGTGACAATGTCTTTCCAATACAATTGACAAATTTCCTTTAATATTAAAGACTGTATTTATGTTTGTAATCACCAAATAATCATGATGAGACTTAATTTCTGAAGAACACATAAAACTGTCATAATTAACACATATGGTATAAATAAATAGGTTAAATTTTAAATCTTATTTTCTTCATTGTTCATTCCACAATTATCACCAATGAATAAACACTATTGTTACTGAAGACTAACCTAAAGAATATATGAAATTTAACAGGAAAAATAACTCAAACCTTCTAAGATATAGAGTAAAACTACTAAAGATAGAGAGAACACAAAGAGTTATTTTACCTTAAATTTACCAATTTTAGTTCTTTTGTCAAACAAAGAAAGCATAAAACTTAATACTGAGATAGACAATTCTAAAGTAGGCCTTCAAGATTAATGATAAAATAGCCTTCCATGCTATTTGAGGAATTACATACAATAAATATTGGCAATGAAGTAAAATCTTACCCAGATCTAGTCGTTTTGAATTCCACCTTGAGGATAGGTTTGCATGGTTCTGGCTTCTTCCCATCCTTTAACTGTTTTCCTAAAATATATTTTCCTGCATTAAATTCTAAAATTCTAAGTTACTCTAAGTTCTTACATCGATAGTTTATAAAATGAAACCCACCATAAAACATTTAAAAGTGAATTTAAAAGAAGTATTTAATATACAGTAAGATATTCTTAAATGATTAAGTACAGTTACTGTTTGAAATTCAGTGCTGAAAAGCAAATAAAATGAATAACTCATTAACAACATGTGATAAAATTCTAGTAGGAGAAATGGATAGTCTTGCCAATGTTCTTAATTGCATATGCGCAAAATTGAATTTCAAGTTGCTAAATGAATTCATTTTAAAATCACAAGATTCTAGAAAAATAAATCTGTATCAAATTTATACCCACGTGACAGGCTGCAAAATTAAACCTATGTTAATAAAATCATTATGTTTATTCTCCTAAAGTAAAATCCCTCCATTGTAACATCCAAAAGAATGCTAACATACACAAAACTCTATAAACTGTCAGACTCAATTTTTCAAGGTAATTTGATTATTTTAAAAAATGTTTGTTGATATCAGATATCTATTTTCATAAGCTCACAGCAGAAACTATAGAAAACTCAAAAAAAGAAAGAAAGAAAGAAAGAAAATAACCCCAACACCTCTTATCCCCCTTCCTAGCTTTATTTTTTCTCCACAGCACTCATCACAGTTTAGTACAGTTTAGAATTAACTTGTTTCTTGTTTACCTAATAGGTAAGAATGTAAATTCTAGGAAAGAAAGATTTTTGGTGTGTTTTCTGTTGTTAGTCACCCCAGGTGACTAACATTGTTTGACATACAGTGGGTACTCAATTTCATTAGTGAATAAATCAATGATTATTTCCTTAAGATAAACTCAGAAAAAGTATATCTGGATAAAACCGTATTCCAGAAAGATTATGTCAATGTATATATCCATCAGCATTGTCAGAATATTTTATCACACCTTCATCAATACTTATTTCTTTTTTCCTTTTGCTGATTTGCTAAATAACAAGGGTACCTCATTTTAATTTGTATTACTTTGATCCCTAACATGTCATGCATGCTTCTTCTTTTGAAAATAGCTTGTTGTCCTTTACTAATGTTCCTATGTTATCTTTCTTGTACTCTAAATTTTATATTCAAAGCTCATAAGCATTATGTCCATCATGTATGTCACAAACATTTTCTTTAGTGTCACTTGTCATTTAATTCTTACAAATTTTTAAAAAATGTACAGAAGTACACATTTAAATAACAGTCTATCAGTCTTATGCTGTTTCCAGTTTAAAAAGCATGAAATCCTAAAACATCAATTTCTCCAAAATTTATCTATAAATTTAATGTAATTTGCATCTTAAGAGCTTTTCTTGAATTTTGACAAAATGACAAAGTTCACATGGTAGACTAAATGCCTATGAACAGCTAAGGAAACTACCAAAGGAGATCAACTTCCAAAATGATAGAGCAAGGACCTCAGTGAATTTGTTCTCCCACAGAAATGAAAATATTAGCAAAACAAATAAAGTTAAACAATTTAGAACTCTGGAGGAAAACCATAGCCACTAGTAAGATGAAAAATCATCTACTTAATAGAAATTACTGAACCTTGAAGATGAGTGGTAGGGAGAACAAGAGGCTAAAGATATTTTTAAAGAAGGCCTTTTTCTATCCCCTCACTCCCCAGTTCAGTGGCACAGTAGTCATGAAAATGCACTACTACCAGCCAAGAAAGAGGTCTGATGTTCTTTTGGAGCTCTGTTAAAACTGCTTTTCCTAAAGCATAATTAATATTTTGTGTGAACTTGCAGTTCCCTGGAAATCTCTATTTCCAAAGTGCTGTGGCTATTTTATTTGACACAGACCTCGAATAATGATGACAGAAATCATTAACCTCTGCGCATTCCAGAAATAATAGCAATAGCAATCTGTTGGCAATATAAACTGTCTAAGCCTGTGGTTTCAGTTGAGGCAAATGAAGCTTGGGAAGGAATTTTTAAAAATAAATTTAAAAAATTCTTTTTAAATCTCACAGAACTAGACACATTCTTGGGGATCTAAAATGTTGCATGTGTGTGTAAGACTGTGTACATGCCGAAGGAAGACTTAGGAAAGAAGATGACTCTAGTCACTCATCTTTGGCTGACTTTGAGATCCTGAGCAAAGAGGAAGTGAAAAAAAAGTAAAATGGTGAAAAGTAAAATGAGAACAACACCTATTACTGGCAAAGACATTGGAAAAAAGATACTCATATAGCTGGTAGAAACCTGAAGGATAAAGCCTTCTTGAAATAGAGTTTAAGAACATTTATTAAATAAAAATCAATAAAACTTCCATTTTTTTTAGAAACAGCAATTGTACTCATAAGCATTTATTCTACAGAAACAAAAGGACCAATTCATACAGAATATGTACAAGGATGGTAACTGAAGTATAATTTGCAGTGATTAAAAACAGAAACAAAGTGAATGTCCATTAATTTGGAAAAGCTGCATAAGTTATGATACAAACAACTAGCTATAATAACACAGCCACTAAGATGAAAGAATTAGAAGTATGGTAGAAGACTTGGAGAAATTACCCTACAGTACTGTGGATTAAGAAAAATAAGATGCGAAAAATACTAATATCCTAATTTTTATAAAACAATGATCATAAAAAACTTTATATTTATTTGTGTGTATATGTGTTAAAATAAGGGGGACCTCCCCCCAAAACTCAGACTTTATAAAAATTGTGTATTCTTATATGTTTAAACTCTAGTCACCCTCAAAGTACTCTCTGCTTGATGCAGTACACCTATCAATATACTTTTTCCACTGCTCAGAAGTTTCTGAACTGGTCAATTTTGATGCCTTTTGGTGCTTCTGTCATTTTTTGGTTTGTTTTCACCTTTTCCACATAGGCAAAACGTATCACTTTGAGAACTTTTTTCATATGGGGGAAACAAAACAAAGTTGTTTGGGGCAAGATTGGGTGAATAGGGAGGGTGGGGACAGGGGTCATGCCGTTTTTGGCCAAAACAGCTGACCTCAGTGCAATGTGGGCAAGTGCACTCATAAATCACCCATCGTGAAAACGGTAAGCACACTGAAAAACATTTCAAAAAAATTCACTGAAGCTGAATGCAGCCTCTCACAATGACACTAGCTGGTATACTGATGCTGATGGGTTCCTAGAATACTTACCTAGCGGTAGAAGCCTGCACTACAAGGGGCTTGCCTCCAAAAAAATTTTTGGGCGCCCCACTCATATATATGATTTTAGAAATATATACATTTTGCAAGAACATCAGAAAGATTTTTGAAATGGCTTATCTGGTGAGGTTGGAAAAAGGACTGGGTTACTAACACGGGGAAAGGCTGAGGGAAAAGGAACTGGTGTAATATCCCATTTATGTATAATGAAATCTGTTTATGAAAAAAACATCCTTTTGTCATCCCCTTTTTTGGTTTTATGCTTAGAAAGTTTTATAGTTTCATTAATTACATTTAAGTATTTCCTGATGTATATTTTGGTATATGGAAAGTACTTTTCATCTAATAATTATAAGCTATAAGTCATCTGAGTGCTATTTTTATAGCTTTATTGAGTTATATCTGCCAGATAACAAAGTGCACATACTTAAAATATGCAATTTGAGGAGTTTTGACACAAGCATATACATGCCAGCACTATTTACTGAACCATCATTCTTTTCCTCTGACATGAAATGGCACCTATACTACATTAGCTTTTTATAGATACAGATCTGCAAACTTGCAATGGAACATCTAATTCTGTCTAAGGATGCTAGATCATCCTTTTCCCCTCCTTATAAAGAAAAGATAGTGCAGAGAATCTTGAATCTCTGGCACCCCAATTTACAAGAACCAAGAAGCAATTAGCAATAGAGTTGACCAAAGAACTAGAAAGGACTGGCAGGGAAAAGGACTGGATTGTTGAGGTGGGAGAGGGAATTGGGGGGAAAGGGGGAAGTATAGAAAAAGGAAAGCTTAAATCTGAAAAGCAGAAGTCCCCTGCGCTGTACAAGGAACAAATTAAGAAATTCAACCTCTAAAGAATTTACATGTTTGCACTGAAGAAGGTGAGCAAGCCTTTCTCCTCCTTCTATTACCCAAGGCTCTAGTGGGAGTGTCAGACTGATTCAATTTGGGATTATAGATTCAATTTTTACATTTTTAAAAAAATGTTTGTCTTATGAAGGAAAACAATTATGCAGGCATAAATCCTTTAACTTATTTCAATATTTACCGCCAATCTTCCAGTGGCTGGAACAATTTATAAAGGACACTGGATGGTTACAAAACTTTTGCCAGTCTGATTTGTATATAAGTATCTTGCAAAAAATCTAGCTAGGTACAAAATTCTGAACTTTCTTCTTGCTCAATGGTCTTTTGATATTGCTTTACTGTGTTTTAGCATTAAGACCGTAAGTATAAAGCCAATCTGACTTTTATACCTTTATACGTTATCTTCTTTTTCTACACCTGAGTATACGCTAACAGAGTAGTTTCAATATCTCTAGATAAAAATGTTGCAGTTTTTATAGTGATTATTCTTTACTAATTTTACTTGAAAACCAATGAATCCTTTGATCTGCAGATTCTGATATTTTTCCACCTCAGGTATTTCAAATGATGTCATGAAATACCACTACTGGCCCAGAGAGGTTAATTTATTCATTTATAATTCTAGGGTTATCACTTTCTAAATCAAAGCCAGTAAGAAGGTACTAGCTATGATTTTATAATGCACACATACCACATACATTTAAAAGAATACATTTAGAGGATTTCACCACTAGGTGTCATTTTACTTCTTAAGTACTATGCCATTAGAGGAGCAAAAATATGTGCTTGTTCTTTTAACTACCTGCAAACTGCCTTGACCAGTCTTTAAAAAGAGCTGATTAATTATAGCAACTGACTTAACAAATCACATCAATTTCCATGTCATATCTGATTTCTTCTTGTGTTTCACTATACCCTGCTTCTTCACCCTACAAATCACCAAGCCACAATAAACTGGTCTAAGTCTTATTGATTCTAATTCCAGAATTTCATTCATGTATGTCCATTTCTTCCCATTTCTACTAATGAAATCTTCCTTATGCTGTCGTTTATTAATTGACCACTCTCTTCTGTCCCTAGCCCACCTGGTGTACTAACATTAAAGTGATATTTTCAAGATATAAACTTTATGTAAACTCATTTGCCAAGTCTCCATCATTAAGCCAGAACTTTTTAGCATACTTTGATGTATGATCTTGCCTCTGCACACAGTTCTGTATTCATTTCCTGCTATTTTCCCAAAGGTAATTTAAATTCTGGTCACATTAAACTATTGGCAGTTTTCAAGAATACCCCACTTCTGATTATGTCTTTGTGCTTTTGTACATTCTAAGATAACCTTGCCCTGCTCTTTGCTATCTTATACAACACTCCCATCATCCTTTAATACAAAGATTATATGCCCTGAGTCTGTGAAATATTCCTGCATGCGTCACCCCAAACCAGTCACCACTTCTTTGTTTCCACATCATATTATATGTGCCTTTATCAGCACTTATCACAATGTAATGAAGTTATCAATTTATAGATTGTTTTCATTCATTGGAATATGAGCTCTTCAAGGGCAATATATTTCCAATATTTAATCTCTGCTATATATGAGTTACACAATAAATGTCTGTTCACTGAATAAAGAATATATTTCTTTCTAAATTTTTAATTTTGCCATTTAGAATGCAGGACACATTTTCTAACCCACATGGTTGTTACACTGCAGTTATGGTCTCAGTTTAGTGTGGTTATCTAATGTGATAGCCACCAGGCACATGTGGCTGTTGGGTACTTGTGGTTAGTCCAGGTTAAGGTGTGCTAATATACACTAGATTTCAAAGACTTGATATAAAAAAATGTAAAACATTTCAAATTTGTATGTTATTACATAATAAAATGATAATATTTTGCATATTTTGAATTAAATAAAATTTATTATTAAAATTAATTTCACCTGTTTCTTATTACTATTTTTAATATGGTTATTAGTAAATTTAAAACTACACATACAGTTCACATCACCTTTCTATTGGACAGCGGTATTCCAGAAAAATGACAACTTAAAGAATCAATTGTTAATATTGTTAATTGATATTAATATCATTAATATTAATTTTACTAACAAAGAATAAAGCAAGGTTATTTTAGTCTGAAATGGAAAGAGAGTGTTCTTTCCTTAATGAGCAAGAAGACAGAGTTGATTTACAGCTATACTGAGATCGCGGAATATCTATATTTTGTTTTTGATTTTTATTCTGGAACGAGATAAGGACAGTGGGATTTGTGATGTGTTGTTCAAGGCCCACTATTTCCCTAGTAAGCCTCAATGCAGTAGTTTTACTGATGGTTGGCAACTGGCCTAACTGATTTAGCAAGACTGCCTTAATCATTTCAAGAGTCTCCCTGAGAGTTTTTCTTTGAGCTCCTCAGAAGCCAGATCTTGGTGATTGGAGCTGGAGACCCAGCAAAACCCTTGAATGCAAATCTACGCCCTCAGGGAGCACAAATATAGAATGTTTTAGAAAGTCTGCCTACATTCCTTCTTCTGCCATATCATATCCTTTACCTTTAAATAAAAGTCTTATTTAGAGTATACTCCGTGGAGTCTGGTAACTCCTTTCAAATACATAAACTAGAGAAAACTTTGTAATGAAATGACACAAAGAACTGAGCTACAATTTGATTATTTATTGAATGTTTTATGCTTCTATTAATCTACTTAAAAGTATTCTAGAAAATATCTATTTTTATAAGAAATCTTTACAAGAAACTAATTCTATTGATCTACTTTTAAATCTATTTTAATCTATTACTCTTTTAATAGATTAAGTAGACTTACTTAAAAGTAGATAAATAGAATTCTTTGTATGTCACATCCTTAACATATTAAGTTGACTTTTACTTACATGAAATTTAATTTAATTTTTCCTTCAGTGACCCTTAATGGAATAAAAGTTATCCAATTTTGATTTACTCCTTGAATAAACTCCAGAAACTAAATTTAAAATGTCATTTCCTATAGTGAAAGTCTATGAATTTTGACCATTTAGCATCTCCTTTTCCTTAGGGAGCCATCTTATTCTGGTGACACTAACAAAACACACAAAATCTCACTCTGCAACACATCACCCTACTCCAGGGCCTACTTCACAGGAGATCCTGTGGGGCTCTGACCCGGCACATCATAAAACCATGATGAATTGAGTTTTCTTGGCGAAATGTGAGCCATACCAAGAGTATCAAAATTATTCCTTCTTAAATAATGAAAGCCTATCTGCCATGGGAAGGAAATAGGCCAAAACGGAGAAGGAAGCTTATCCCGAGGCTTAACATACAGAAACACAGTCTATGGCCCGCTGAAATAATGTAACTTTTCAGAGTCAATATATAGAGCCAAATCCTGCTTAGTTTTCATACAGTCACAAAACTTCATACCTTAAAAATCATCTTGTTCAATTTTATCATTTTACAAATAATGAAACTAAGTCAGAAATGATGAAACTAAGAACAGACATGATCTCTACAAGGTATGTCACATATAGCAATGTTGGAATTAGAATCCAGGTTGTCTGACTGCCAAAGAAATGTTCTTTGATATTCATTAAAAACTAGATTAAAAGGAGCTATCACTTTTTCTTTGCTTTTAGTAGTCAAAAAGCACCCATTGAGTCTTTAAGTAAAGAAAAATGTTCAGATTTAATTCAGCATTTCCAAAAGTTCTTTGATCTGGCATATTTTTCCACCAAATAATTCATAAATATAGTAAAAATTAGCATTTGTGGAATATATTTTGGAGATCACTAATCAATTCCTATCAAGTAAATAACAATGTTCATATCTGTAGTTACTAGAATCTCTCTCTCTCTCTCTGGGTACCAAAAAAGGTATACATATTTTCAGCAATGTTATCTATGTATTACCTTTAGTTCACTGTAATCCAAGTTGTTGGATGCTGACGATAACCACTTTGAGCACCTCTTGCAATCGCAGAAGTTAAATTTGATTTGTACTCTTCTTTTGTGGTCAGTGTATACTGAATATTACAATTTCAATACAGTTTTTGCTTTCTTAAAATGTGTATACCTTTTTTGTCTCTCTCTCTCTCTCTCTCTCTCTCTCTCTCTCTCTCTCAGAAATAAATAAATACAATACAACAATCACATGACAAGACTAGATTAAACTTCATTATTTTCTGTATTCATAGAAGGGAATACTAAGGCTCAGAAATGTAAACTGAATTCCTAAAGGTCACAGAGCCAGGGTTAACTTCCAGTTTCAAGATCCCATGTTATAGTAATGTAATATTATATCTTTCGAACAGATTTCTTCAAGGATATCTTAGCCTATTTGTAACACTGAACACCCTAACACTAAATATTATAGCAAAGTATTGGTAGGAGTCTTAAAGTACAATCAGTTCCTGGCTATCAGAATAATTCTGTAAATGTTTTTCAAAGGTAAGATAACTTTAGAAAGTGACAAAAATTACAAAATTTTTAAAAGATCAGTACATTCAAAGTAATTATCATAACTGGTTAGAAATGAAAAGCAAAAATCACAACAGACAATGCAATGAGAAAAAAGAACTAAATTTTAATCCATCAAAACAGTTAATATACTGAAAATAATATACCTGAAATATGGTATCTATGGGATAGATGTTATCTAGTTATAGTATGTAGAACATATTTTTATACTTTAATGTATAAAAATGTATTCAGTTTTGCCACTAATCTTAGTTGTGAAGTCAACATAAATTTAGCTTTGGTAGGTTATCTATCACTTGGGAGTTAACAACTTGGTAGTTTACAACTAAGAAGAAAGCAGGAAACCTTACTATCTTTAAAAATAATTTAGATTTTCTAAATATGATTCATATAAAATGAAACAACATAAAATTCTACATTTAGACTGCCATACTGTGAAACAAACGTCATCCTACAGCTGTAACAACAAAAATATGCATTTTATTTACATGTTATTTGAACTCTAATTTTGATGAAACATATTAAATCACATGTTCTTTGCCTTATTTATTTAAAAATAATTTTATCTAATGACCATTTTCTGCTAAGACATGTAGAAACACTATAAACACTGTAGAAGTTAATTTATACCACTTGCTTAAATCTGCTCTCAAGGACCTAAGTTTCTATATTAAAAAAGGATCAAAATTAAACAGAATATCATCATTTGGCAACCATCACAGTAATAATTAATTCAGCCAAGACACATCAACAGATGCTAAAACTAGAGAGGAAAAGTTTAATGAAGAACAATATGCTCACAGAGTCTCAAAGAACCTCCTTCAAATCAAAACATAAATAATAATTGTATTACTTATAAATACAAATTAAAATGTTCATTAACTTCAAAGGTAAAAAGAATAATTTTATAATGGAGAGACCTAGCAGACAGATCCTTAATAATGAGATAAGGACATGAGATATCACCAATATGGGACAAATCCAAAACAAGTTCCACTTGAGAGGATGCAAAAAGAATGTATCAATCCTTTGGGGATATTCCTGACAAAAATATGAAGCCTAAATCTAATCATGAAGAAACATGAAACAAAACCACATTAAGGCACATTTTGTAAAATAACTGACCTATAATCTTATAATTTATCAGATATGAAAGCAAAAAATGGCTCAGGAGCTATTCCAGTTTCTTGGAGACTGAAGAAACGTGACAACCAAATCTAATACACATACAGACTCTTCTGATAAAAGGTAAAACTTGGTGATATATGAAAATGTCCTCATTTGTACAAAAATAATAGACAATGGAATATTTGGGAGTGATCAGGTACCATGTGTCAAAAGAAAAAAATACCTTTTGTACTATACTCACCAAAAAAAGAGAAAAAACAATAAAATTCAAGTTGCAAAACCAATATTATATATTTCTATCATGTTTAATACTGGTTTCATTTTCTTCTAGATTCAAAATGAAGGGTTTTTAAACTAGCCACGCCCTATAGTTATTTTTTGGTTTTCTGGATTCGTAGGTTCCAGTGGGGTTGGGAGATCCTAAGATTTATGGGAATTTTTAGGAGTGTCATTAAGATCAGGAACATAGGCTCTAATAGAATGCAAATATACTAAGAAAAACTGAAACCTACCATAATAATAAATGTCTTTTAGATGCACTCATAAATAGACTTGTAGTAAATTTTTTAAAGGTGCTTTTCCAGAAGATGACTGCTATCATAAAGCAATGGTATTTTACAATATGTGGTTTCAAGAATTGTTATTCTTCTCAGAAAACAAGTCTGAAAACCTACATTGCTACAGCTAGACAAAACTAGTTATTAATTTTATTGTTTCTTTAAATTCCATACTGGCAATAATTCAAAATGTATCAATATTTTAATAAGTAGGTATTCATATTTTAAAGCAAGCAATGAAATATTAGCAGTAGCTACAAGTACACTTTTCAATATGCTATCGATTTATAGAACAGTTCCTTTAATATGATTTCCCTAAATTTGTAAGGAAGAATTCTCTTGAGGTAGAGGTGAGAATGCTGACTAATTAAAAAATACAAATTACTGTAGTTCCAGTCACTTGGAAGGCTGAAGTGGAAGGATCGCGTGAGACCAGCAGGTCAAGGCTGTGGTGGCCATGAGCAGCATGCCACTGCACTCCAGCCTGGGCAACAGAGTGAGACTCCGACTCAAAAAAACAAAAAAACCAATTAAAAAACAAAAGAAGACCTTACTAATGCGCAATGAACACACTAATAAAAATTTCTTACAAGTTTTGTAAATTCTACTTATGCAGAAAATAGTTATCATAGCAGGTCTGAGACTGCTATCATTGAAAAGATAAAGCTTGCAAAGTTAGACCTTGGTTGGTGTCTGGGAAGGTTGGCTTTCGAGAAAACGCCCACCATTCCCTGAGAAAGGTGTCTCACTGTACCTACATTGTACAAAGAACATGGTTTATGCAGACCCTCTGCTCTCCTCCTGAGAGTCTGGATTTCTGGTACATGCTAAAGCAAGAAGGTGCCTGTATGACTGACTCCAATAAAACCCTGGACTCCGAGGCCCGAGTGAGTGCCTCTGGTAGACAATAATTCACATATGTGATAACAACTCATTGCTAGCAGAACTAAGCATGTCCTGTATGAATCCATGGGGAAAGAACTCTTGGAAGCTTGAGCTTAGTTTCCTAGACTTCACTTCATTTGTCTTTTCCTTTTGCAGAGTTTGCTCTGCATCTTTTTGCTGTAAGAAATTATCAAAGTGGATATGACTATAAGCTGGGATCTTTCTTCCTAGTGAATCATAAAACCTGAGGTGTTCTTGGGGACTCCTGACACAATAATTTAATATATAAAGTTACCTTCTGTGAGTACCAAATGCTTCAAGTACATATATACATACATTAACAACCTGCACTGAATAGATTTAAGATAACAAAAGAGTAAAGTAAGTTCTATATCATTCATAAAATTACTTGCTTTTTGAACTTCTGAAGAAACGACATTCAGACAATAACAGAACTCATTTCCTCAAAGTTCAAATTTGTAATTTTAACCATAAATATGCTTTAAATGTTATTTTTTTTAACCTGGTTGTTAGATATTATTTTTATTAAGTATAAATATGTTTAATTCCCTCAAAATGAAAGAAAATCCATTTTTATCCTCAAAATCAAACAAATCCAAATGCAAACTCAAATAAATCAGTTCTGTCCATCACAATTTAGATGGTATTTAAAAATCATGCATTCTTACCATGTGGAGTGATTGTCTGTACAGGCTTAGCAGGGGACCTCACATTCCATATAGTCAAGGTGCCATCTGAATGACTGCAAATAAATTGTTTTCCTTCATGATGCCAAGCTACAGAGTGAATAGCCTGAAGAAGAAGGGTGAAGAAGTTCATTTTTCAAATTTATTTAAATAGAAAATTCTCCATAAATGGTTTAGTAATTCATTTTAATTTTAATTTTTTTTATATTTTCTAAAGTCATTATGTGATTTGACATTCCTATAATAATTTAGTCCTTTTGATTTTATTTCATATTGACACTGCGTTAATTCTATTTACTTACTTTACTCCTTAGGCCGGCATAAAGAAGATATGATAGTGACATATATCTATTGACAAGTTCAGTAAAACAAAATGTATTCTAACAGTTTTTTAGAATAAACTATACCTAAACATAAATTACCAAGTTATTACAACCAATATCTCATTGGAGTAACTAGTTATGGTGAAAGATTAAAACAAATTTTTAAGATTAACTACAATCCTAAAAGGCAAAATGGAGATTTGGAATTTAGATCAATAAAAACGCCTCAGGGCGTGCATTAAGACATGTTCCCTATCTCTCACATTAATCACTGAGGCAATTTTTAATCTGAGGGGACCCTATTTTGACAATAAACTTAAAGAAAAAAATATCTGGAAAATATTTTTATATAACTAAAGCATGTTACCCCTCTTTTTTTGCTGTTGTTCTAACATTATTAATTTGGGGGGGTCCAAAAAAATTTAAAAAATAAAAAACACAATCTCCCAGGTCTTCTTTGAATTATTTCTTTTCCTCAAGTTGACACATTTTTAATTCTTAATGGTCAATTGATTTTAAAGGTGTCCTAATGGAATAGCAGAAATGCAGAGCACAGCACAAAAACCATGTAACTGAAAGTCAAGAGTTCTGTTACAAAATCAACATTTTCTATCATATTCTTCATTTACTTGGGTCCTTTGGATACATAAAAATTTAAGCTAAATATTATAGACATTATATTATAATCAGATGAAAAAAATTAAATGATAGAAAAATCAGCTGAACTTCTAAATGCCAGTATTTAACACAAGATTTTGATTCAAAGTACAGATGCTTCTCAACTTCCCATCATAAATAACAACATAGCAGAAGGTCCCAGAGTTACAATGGTTCGATGTACAATTTTTTAGTTCTAAGATAAAAAACATATATTATATACATAAATATGTATTGAATAGAGAGAACTGTTATTTCTACTTGGCTAAAGAAGACTATATATATATATTTATATAAAAGTGCATTTTATTTTTAAGATATTATTAAATTACTAGACAATCTAAAAACAAATACTGTTTAATTATAGGAAAAGTGGTTCATAATTATGCTGGATGACAGAAACAAGTAATAGAAAACACCCCCCCACATACACACACAAACACAAAGCAGTAACCAAATATGGACGGTTACATGCAACAAATATGCACTATTTATATATGCAAAGTTCTAAATGCAAACCCAACTTGCTATGTCATTTTTTTCTAAGTTTCTTTCTAATACGAAGTATGTATGTATGTATGGCAAATGCAATACAAGTATATAAAGAATATATGTGTAAAATATCTCCCACATATAAAGTATATACATATAAAACATGCAATTGATATTTTTTCTTTAGTCTTCTTGAGAAAATGAGAAGAAATTTATGCAAACAAAATGGGAGCAACAAATCTCACTAGTCAAATCTGCCACACGTTCAGAAGCAAAAGGTGGGTTAGGAGCAAATCTGAATAATTCATGGGAGAAGATATGAGACATAATGTAGGAAATATAAATTGGGAATAAGAAATTTTGTATATAAATTTGCTTATTCATTTTTCCAAGGGCAAGATACAAAATTTTCAGGAGATTAAGGAGTTTCTTATTTTTAAGAAATGGGAAATCATAGATACATATGAATAAGAGGAGTACATTAGAAGAAGGACAAAGGGCAGAACAAATAAAAAATAGAAGAATAACATAATAAATGACAGATATAAAAAAGGAGGAACAAGCCGAATTCAGGGTAGAAGAAAAAAAGTGACCAGAGAAGGAAGGGAGATGACATAGCTGTTGGCACAATTCACAAAGGAACATTATATGCAATTCTAAAAGTTCTTTAAAAGATGCAATCACTAACAAAAAATCTTAACTATAAAATAGTTCATGAGGCAGTAAATGAAATAAGAATCTGACATTAGCATTTTCATCTTTGATAAAATTGAAAGAAAAACAAAAGCACCCTACTGTGACACAGTTTTTTAAAGGAGTAATATCTAATTATTAAGCTTTGGCAAAGGTAGCCTGTATGATGCTTCCTGTTATTCTTATCAATTGAAAAATCATTTTCTAGAAAGACAAAACAGGTTAGCTGCATATCTATCAAATTTTGTACTCACTAAATCAAAATAACATGAAACCGAATAGATTCTCTACCAACTGGTTTTGCAAACTAATCAGTATTATTAGAAGCCCTTCACAGTAAAAGTTGTACATAAATCCTAATCCAGCGTACAGTACACATATATTAACATTTTTAAGACTTATATGAAAAATGATTTTTTCATAGAAAATATGATTTAAAATCCTACTCAAAAGCAGCGTTAATTACCAATATAATTATCATTATTGCTAAAACACTTAGAAAAATAGCAACAAAGTTATTAAAGACATATTATAATACTGACTTTAATTTTAAATTACAATGTTTACAAATAATATGGAAAAGAAATACTGAAAATACTCTGTAGTTTTATTATTCTCAAAATCAAATTAAGTACTTAGAGCATTGAATGACTTTTTATATATGTAAATAATACATTAAACTGTGTAGCTTTTATCTTAGTATTTTCATTTGTAATCTTTTCAATATTAGCTCCATTACAGAAGGAAGAAAACAATAATACTATACAATCGAACAAGATGAATACTGTTGAATCATACATTTTGTAAAGTAATTGACAAAATATTACATATTAGACACTAAATGATTCAAGCTTTCTCTTTCCTCTCTCTGTCTAAAGACTTTAAACACGTATAAACCGAAAACATTATCATCTCATTAAAAACAAAACTCAAGTGAAACTTTCTTAGACATTTTGAAAATGTGATCAAATTATTAATTGTTTTAACTGTTGTTTTACTTTTGGGGGGAGTGTGTGTGTGAGTGTGTGTGTTTGTGTGTATGTGGGTGCGTGTGTTAAACGAGCAGAAAATAAGCTGTCTAAAGGACTGCCAGTAGTGGAAATCTGCCTGGGGAAGGAGGGGCATACCTCATCAACAAGGGTACCTGCCAAATGAATATTTGTATACCTAACCCTGAATTGTACCCCACAATTTTAAAATAAAAAATTTAAAAGTTAAAAAACATTAAAAATAAAATAATTTTTAAAAAGATAATTAAAAGGATTTTAAAAAATAGTTCCAATCTACACATGAGAGAAAATCAATTCTTAAAGAATAAATTATTCCATTAATATCTGTAGCACAAAAAATAATTTTTAAAAAGTTGTTATTGATTCCAATGCTGTCAGTTGTAAACATCATTTCAACGTTCTTTTAAAAAAGGCTTCTGATGGTCTTAAGATTTAAATGTGCTCACAGAGCTAGAAAAGCACAAATTTTCTTTGAATTTTACTACCGATATTTGGATGCTTTGTAACCTACCAGGAAAAACCAACATGAAATCACAAGACAAAAGTCACTTATAAACAACCCCAGAAATAGGACAAAGAATAATCATTAAGATGAAGTTCATAGTATTAATCTATTGTCTTAAAATATCAATAATACTGCATTTCTTTCCTGTTACCATTGATTACTACAAAAGGAATACTGATATTTGAATACCAGTTAGAGCCTCAAAGAGATTACCATTTTACCTAAGTAAAACATCATATGTAGAAAATATCTGTAAAATAATATACTATCCAGGTACACTTACATCTATCACTGAAACACAATCAGGAAAAAGTAGTTTGTTAATTAGAGAAGTACTACTATACTTACAGAGCAACAAAAGCTCAAGGGCACAAAGATAAATTTCTGTTCCCATTACTCTTACCTGTCCCAATTACCTCCAAGAGACAAAATGAACAACTAAATCTGTATCAAGTGAAACTTTAATTATATTAGAAATATTATAAATTGGTATCATAATGCCATTTAATACATTTGTACCGGTGTAATAAATACGAATTTGACTAGAGTAATACACAATTGAATAAAACATAAGGATTTAGGGAGGGGAAGGGTAAATTTTTAACCCTCACTAGTGAGGGGGAATTATATCTACAATCGTTTCTTGGATGTCTAAAATTGTACACTAGACAGAAACTGCATTGAGAATCAAATATAATACATTTATCATGGATCAAGAAGAATGACAGAATAGCATGAACTCAAGGAAATAAAGCCAGAAATTTTCATTCAGTTTACTTTAGAACAAGTCAGTTTAGAATCTAGAACTTACACTTCAATATTGTTATTTAAAATACATTATTTAGCCAATATGTATATTAATATTTGCAAGAATACATTTTATGACTTTTGCATCTCTGTTCATGAAGGATATTGATCTGTAGTCTTATTTTCTTTTTCATAGTTTTGGTATCAGCAATGCTGGTCTCATAAAATAAGGTGTGAAGGGTGTTCCTCCCCTCTTCAATTTTGAGAAGAGTCTGGGTATAACAAGCATTAGCTGGCAAAATTCACCAGTATGCCTTCTGAACTCGGGAGTTTTCTTTTTCTTTTTTCTTTTATTAATCAATATTTTTTATTATGGTTTTTTGGGGTACAGTTAAGGGTTAGGTGTACAATTACGTTTCATTCAGGCACCCTGTTGATAAGAGGTGTTTTCCCATCCCCAAACAGATATTTGCTACTGTTTATCCTATCCCCCTCACCACCCCCGTAGTTTCCCAGTACTGTCAGTCATTTTCTTATAGTATTACATTGGATGTTCAAGGTGCATTATATGAGTGAGAACATGTGATACTTAGATCTTTGTTTCCGTGAAAGGTCACTCAGTATTATAGACTCTAGTTCCATCCAGGTTGCTGCGAAATTCATGATTTTGTTCTTTTTTATGGCTGCATAGTATTCCATCATGTATATGTACCACATTTTTTTAATCCAGTCCTCTTTTGATGGGCAGCATGGTTGTTTCCAGGTTCTTGTTATTGTGAACAACGCTGCGATAAACATACGTGTGCAAGTATCTTTTTTATAGAGCGATTTGAGTTCTTCAGGGTATATTCCCAGTAGGGGAATTGCGGGGTCATATGGAAGGTCGATTTTTAGAGCTTTTAGGAATTGCCACACTGCTTTCCACAGAGGTTGCACAAGTTTACACTCCCACCAACAGTGTAGAAGTGTTCCCTTTTCACCACACCCTCTCCAGCAGCTATTATTTTTTGAGTTGTTGATAATTGCCATTCTGACAAGAGTTAGGTGGTATCTCAGTGTGGTTTTGATTTGCATCTCCCTGATGACTAGTGAGGTTGAGTATTTCTTCATGTGTTTGTAGGCTGCTCGGATGTCTTTTCTTGCGAAGTTTCTGTTCATATCTTTTGCCCATTTTATAATGGGGTTGTTGGTTTTCTTCTTTTCAGTACATTTCAGTTCCTTGTAGATCCAAGATGTTAATCCTTTGTCAGACCTAGAGTTGGCAAATACTTTTTCCCAGTCTGTAGGCTGTCTCCCTGCTCTCTTGAGGGTTTCTTTGGCTTTGCAGAGGTTGTCAGTTTAATAAGGTTCCATTTGTCTATCTTCTCTCTTATGACCTGTGGGTGTTGGGTTTTGTACAGGAATTGGATGCCAATTCCGATTTCCATGAGAGTATTTCCTTCCTTTTCTAAGGTTCTTATGGTTTGAGGTTTACATTTAGGTCTCTGATCCATTTGGAATTAACCTTTGTGCATGGGGATAGATAGGGGTCCTGTTTCAATCTTCTGCATGTGGTCAGCCAGTTTTCTCAGCACCATTTACTGAATAGGTTCTCTTCTCCCCACTGGTAGGTGGTGGGGGCTTTGTCGAAGATGAGTTGGTTGAGAAATTGAGGTTTTACTTCTGGACTCTCAATTCTGTTCCATTGATCTATATGCCTGTTCCTGTACCAATACTAAGCTGTTTTGATGATTGTAGCTTTATAGTAAAGTTTGAAGTCTGGTATTGTGATACCACCTGCTTTGTTTTTTCTGCTGAGGATTATTCTGGCTATTCTTGGACGTTTGTGTTTCCATATGAATTCCTGTGTTGCTTTTTCTAGGTCTGAGAAGAATGTTGCTGGTAATTTAATGGGTATTGCATTGAATTTGTAAATTGCCTTAGGTAAGATGGACATCTTCACAATGTTGACTCTTCCGATCCATGAGCCTGGGATATTTTTCTACTTGTTCATGTCAGCTTTGATTTCTTTGAGCAGTGTTTTGTAATTTTCATTGTAAAGGTCTTTCACGTGTCTGATTAGGAAGATGCCAAGGTATTTCATTTTTTTGGTGGCTATTATGAATGGAATTGTGTTTTTTATTTGGGTTTCTGCTTGTTTATTATTGGTGTAGAGAAATGCGATTGTCTTTTGTACATTTATTTTGTATCCTGAGACTTTGCCAAAGGCCTTTATCAGTGTAAGGAGGCCTTTGAGAGATTCTCTTGGTTTTTCAAGGTACACAATCATATCATCTGCAAAGAGAGATAACTTGACTTCCTCTTTTCCTATTTGAATACCTCTGATTGCCTCCTCTACTCTGATTGCTCTAGCCAGGACTTCCAATACTATGCTGAACAGGAGGGGTGAGAGTGGGCATCCTTGTCTAGTTCCAGTTTTCAGGGGAATTGCTTCCAACTTTTGTCCATTTAGGAGTATGCTGGCTGTGGATTTCTCGTAGATGGCTTTTACTATTTTGAGGTATGTTCCCCGTATGCCTAGATGTTCAAGGGTTTTTATCAAGAAGGGGTGCTGGATTTTATCAAAAGCTTTTTCTGCATCTAATGATATGATCATGTGGTTTTTGTTTTGACATCTGTTGATGTATTTAATTACATTTATGGTTTTACAAATGTTGAACCAGCCTTGCATCCCAGGAATGAAGCCTACCTGGTCATGGTGGATGATTTTTGAGATGTATTGCTGAATCCGGTTTGCTAGGATCTTGTTGAGAATTTTAGCATCTATGTTCATCAAAGATATTGGCCTGTAGTTCTCTTTCTTTGTTGGATCTTTACCTGGCTTGGGTATCAATGTGATGTTGGCTTCGTAAAATGATTTGGGGAGAGTTCCATCATTTTCAATTGCCTGGAATACCTTCAGTAGGATTGGTATCAGCTCCTCCTTAAATGTCTTGTAGAATTCTGCTGGAAAGCCATCTGGACCAGGGCTTTTTTTTGTAGGAAGTTTTCTTATTACGTGGTCGATTTCCTTGATTGTTATTGGTTTATTTAGGGTCTCAATTTCTTCTTGTTCCAACCTAGGTAGGTTGTGTGACGTCAGAAAGTCTTCCATTTCCTTCTGGTTTTCAAGTTTGTTTCCATACAAGTGTACGTAGTAGTCTCTAATGATCTTTTGTATTTCTTCAGGGTCAGATGTGACTTCATCTTTTGTGTTTCTGATTATGCTTATTTGGTTTTTTCTCGTTTTTTTCTGGTCAGTCTAGCTAGGGGACCATCAATCTTGTTTATCCTATCAAAGAACCAGCTTTTTGTTTCATTGACTTTTTTGTATTATCTTTTTGTCTTCTATGTCCTGGATTTGGGCTTTTATTTTGGTGATATGGATTCTTCTGCTGAAATTAGGGTTTTTGTGGTCTTGCTTTTCCAGCTTCTTTAGGTGGCTTGTTAGGTTGTGAATTTCTGTTCCTTCCATTTTCTTCATGTGTGTTTGTATATAAATTCCCCTCTTACTACAGCTTTCAGGGCATCCCAGACATTTTGGTAAGATGTTTCTTCATTTTCATTTGTTTCCAGGTATCTTTTGATACCTGTTTTGATTTCATCGTTGACCCAGGAGTTGTTTAGCATCATGCTGTTTAGTGTTCATGTCTTTGTGGGTTTTGGGTGGACTTTGTTGGTGTCAATGTTTATTTTTATTCCACTGTGGTCTGAGAAAGTGTTTGGTAGAATTTCGATTCTTTTAAATTTGCTTATGCTTCATTTATGGCCGAGTATGTGGTCAATCTTAGAATATGTTCTATGTGGTGATGAGTAGAATGTGTATTCTGTGGTCTTTGGATGGAGTGTTCTGTAGGTATCAATTAAGTCCATTTGGTCCAAAGTCACATTGAGGTTCCAGATCTCCTTGCTGATTTTTTGTCCTGATGATCTGTCTAGGGTTGTGAGTGGGGTATTAAAGTCCCCAGTTATGATAGTGTTAGAGTCAATATCTTTCTTTAGTTTTCCAAGAAGTTGCTTTATGAAAGTTGGTGCATCTATGTTGGGTGCATATATGTTTAGGATAGATATTTCTTGTTCATGAATTGAGCCTTTTATCATTATGTAGTGGCCTTCTCTATCTTTTTTGATTTTTAATAGCTTGAAGGGTATTTTGTCTGAAATTAAGATCGCTACTCCTCCTTTCTTTTGTATTCCGTTCACCTGAAAGTTTGTTTCCCATCCTCTTACTT